>NC_057804.1:144402657-144503143 GCF_018294505.1 Triticum aestivum
ACCATCAGGGACGCAACACCGACAAGCAGCAGCTGACCAGGACCCGCTGCCCTCCTCTCCTCCCATCTCTCTCCTTTTCCCTGGCTCACCCTCGTCTCACATCTCTCTCTCTCTGTCTGAACCAGGACCCCGCGTTGCCTCCGCATCTTCTGCTGCGAGCTACCTCTTCATGGAGCTCCACCACCTCCCTGGCCTTGGATCCGGCTTGTTCCCGCCAACCCAGTTGCCCGTCCCGTGGCCGCACTCTTCATCTTCGGCGGATCTCGCACCGGTGCAAGCCCCCTGCCCCAGCTCTGCTTCGTTTGAGTGGGGTGGAGGACGCATCTCTGCTCGCCCGCATCGATCGGCGCCAAGTCCGTGCCGCCGACCTCTGTTTTCCTTCTCGTCGCGTGAGCATCAGCGCACGCTCTCTTGCCCGCGCGTGAGTGCTCGCGTGGGCCACTTCGACCGTTGACCTCCTGAAGTTCAGGACCAAGACCCAAAGAACCGTGTACGATTATGCAACAAACTGTGGAGTTACACGAGCTACAAGTACCGCGATGACCTCGGAGGCTGGATTCTGTCAAGTTCCTCTACGATATGTGTACCACTACTTCCACAACATGTCGTGTACGACTACCGTCGTTCAGATTCGACAAGACAACATGTACCACTACCGTCGCCAAGTACGACTACCGCATGGTTACGCCAAGTTCATCTACGAAACATGTACAACTACTTCCGCTACGACCCACGAGTACCACTACTTCCCTCGACGATTTTGAACCGCCCCAAAATGCATGCTTCGAAGGTATAACACTGAGACGACCTTCTGAGAACGAATGCATGTTGTATGAGATGCTCATGTTCAAACCGTGTCCAAGTTGATCCTTGCACGTTCCTCCTCGTTTGCCACCGTCATGTGGGACACCCGGTATCCGGGATCACTCCCCATCTCTTGCGTGTTCCACACATCCACACACTTCTCGTTTGCATTGGTATCTCACTCAAGTTACCGGGATCGAAATGTTGTCGTGGCACCATTTATGTTTCACCGCCGTGGACCCCTTTTCCTTCCGCCATGGCGACAAATGCCTCGTATCATGCTCATGTCAACATTTTCATAAAAATTGCATAAACCTTGATTATGTCATCCGCATCATGTTAACAACATTTAAATGGTTAAAACTGAGTTTGCATTAAATTGATAAATGACATGTGGGGATTTTCCGGAATTATCGTTTGTTGTTTCCGGCCTCATTTAAACTTGCCTAAATAGTTACTTTACTTATGTTTCACCTCTCGCCATGTTCATAAGAACATGTAATATTGATGTGTTCCTAAGCGAGCGAGAACTAAATAATTGATGTGGTGTTCCGTCAATATGCAACTCGTTGCATATTGAGCTCCACTTAATTTGTAGTATTGTTTGTTGCACTTTGCCATGCCATACCTTTTTAAACCGGACCTGCATCATACTTGATTGTGCATCATGCCATGCTTATGCTTGTGTGTTTACCATGTTGTTTGCTTCTTTCCGGTTTGCTTCTCTCGTTAGCTTCGGTTTCGTTCCGGAGTTGTGAGGATTCGTTCGACTATGTTTTTTTGTCTTCTTCATGGACTCGTTCTTCTTGCTATCGGAATTTCAGGCAAGATGACCATTACCCTCGATATCACTTCTATCTTTGCTTGCTAATTGCTTCGTTCTATCGCTATCCTGCGCTACCTATCACTTTTTTACCATGCCTCCCATATTGCCATGTCAGCCTCTAACCTTTTCACCCTTCCTAGCAAACCGTTGTTTGGCTATGTTACCGCTTTGCTCAGCCCCTCTTATAGCGTTGTTAGTTGCAGGTGAAGTTGAAGATTGCTCTATGATGGACAGGATTATGTTGGGATATCATAATATCTCTTATTTAATTAATGCATCTATATACTCGGTAAAGGGTGGAAGGCTCGGCCTTATGCCTGGTGTTTTGTTCCACTCTTGTCGCCCTAGTTTCTATCATACCGGTGTTATGTTCCTTGATTTTGCGTTCCTTACGCGGTTGGGTGATTTGTGGGACCCCCTTGACAGTTCGCTTTGAATAAAACTCCTCCAGCAAGGCCCAACATTGGTTTTAACATTTACCACCTGAGCCTTTTTCCCTTGGGTTCTGCAGACTCAAAGGTCATCTTTATTTTAACCCCCCCCCCGGGCCAGTGCTCCTCCGAGTGTTGGTCCAAGCTAGAGCCCTTTGCAGCGCCCCCTCAAGGAAACTTGAGGTCTAGTTTTATTTGTACGGATTGCTCATCCATTGTGCCCTGAGAACGAGATATGTGCAGCTCCTATCAGGATTTGTCGGCACAGTCGGGTGGTCTTGCTGGTCTTGTTTTACCATTGTCGAAATGTCTTGTAAACCGGGATTCCGAGACTGATCGGGTCTTCTCGGGAGAAGGAATATCCTTCGTTGACCATGAGAGTTTGTGATGGGCTAAGTTGGGACACCCCTGCAGGGTATAAACTTTCAAGAGCCGTGCCCGCGGTTATGTGGCAGATGGGAATTTGTTAATGTCCGGTTGGAGAGAACTTGACATCAGATTCGAATTAAAAACGCATCAACCGTGTGTGTAGCCGTGATGGTCTCTTTTCGGCGAAGTCCGGGAAGTGAACACGGTTTTGGGTTATGTTTGACGTAAGTAGTTTCAGGATCACTTCTTGATCACTTCTAGCTTCTCAACCGTTCCGTTGCTTCTCTTCTCGCTCTTATTTGCGTATGTTAGCCACCATAATTTGCTTAGTGCTCGCTGCAGATCCACCTCATTACCACTTCCTACCCATAAGCTTAAATAGTCTTGATCTCATGGGTTTTGAGATTGCTGAGTCCTCGTGACTCGCCAGATACTATCACAACAGTTGCAGGTGTCGATGATACCAGTGCAGGTGATGCAACCGAGCTCAGATGGGAGCTCAACGAAGATCTTGGTTGTTGCTATGTTTCGTTTCATGTTGATCAGTAGTGGAGCCCAGTTGGGACGATCGGGGATCTAGCAGTTGGGTTATCTTCTTTTCTTTTGGCTTCGTCCGTAGTCGGACTATGTGTGTGCTCTGAATGATGTATGAATTATATGTTCATTGTGTGAAGTGGCGATTGTAAGCCAACTCTTTATCCCATTCTTGTTCATTACATGGGATTGTGTGAAGATGACCCTTCTTGCGACAAAAGTACAATGCGGTTATGCCTCTAAGTCGTGCTTCGACACGTGGGAGATATAGCCGCATCATGGGTGTTACAAATTTTCCCTCAAGTGGATGACCTAAGGTTTATCAATCCGTGGGAGGCATTGGATGAATATGGTCTCTCTCAAAAAAACCCTGCAACCAAATAATAAGAGTCTTTTGTGTCCCCAACACACCATATACAATGGTAAATTGTATAGGTGCACGAGTTAGGCAAAGAGATGGTGATAAAAATGTAATATGGATAGTAGATATTGATTTTTGTAATAGCAACATTAAAAAACCGCAAGGTAGCAGTTTATAAAATAGAGCACAAATGGTATTGCCATGCTTGAAAATGAGGCCTAGGGTCCGTACTTTCGCTAGTGCAATCTCTCAACAATGCTAATCTAATTGGATCATATAACCATCCCTCAAAGTGCAATGAAGAATCACTCCAAAGTTCCTATCTAGCAGAGAACATAAGAAGAAATTGTTTGTAGCTATTCTTGTCGAGTGATCTATCCAAGAGTTCGTACTAAAATAACACCAAGTTATTCTTTTCGATCGATCTATCAAGAGTTCGTACTAAAATAACACCAAGTTATTCTTTCCGATTGATCTATCAAGAGTTCGTACTAAAATAACACAAAAGCAAATTCAGATTCATAATACTCAATCCAACACAAAGAACCTCCAAGAGTGCCCCGAGATTTCTACCGGAGAAACAAAAGACGAGAATGTGCATCAACCCCTATGCATAGATTACCCCAATGTCACCTCGGGAATCCGCAAGTTGAGTGCCAAAACATATCTCAAGTGAATCAATATAATACCCCATTGTCACCACGAGTATTCATATGCAAGACATATATCAGGTGCTCTCAAATCCATAAAAGTATTAAATCCGATAAGAACGAAATCTCAAAGGGAAAACTCAATTCATCACAACAAGATAGAGAGGGGAAAACACCATATGATCCAACTATATTAACAAAGCCCACGATACATCAAGATCATGACATCTCAAGAACACGAGCCAGAGAGAGAGAGAGAGAGAGAGAGAGATTGAACACATAGCTACTGGTACAAACCCTCAGCCCTGAGGGTGGACTACTCCCTCCTCATCATGGTGGCCGCCGGGATGATGAAGATGGCCACCGATGATGATTTCCCCCTCTGGCGGAGTGCCGAAACGGGGTCTAGATTGGTTTTTCATGGCTATAGAGGCTTGCGGCGATGGAACTTTTGATCTAGGGTTACCCCTGATGGTTTCTCTATTTAGAGGAATTTTTTGCATTAGTTTCATGCTAAGATGGGCCTTGAGGTGAGCACAACCCACCGAGGCACTGGCAAGGGCCCAGGCACGCCCCGGTGTCTTGTGCCCTAGTCCTTCACCTTATGGTCCTTCCACGAAGCATCAGGGGTCTCTTTTGTTCCAAAAAAAATCTTCAAAAAGTTTCAGCTCATTTGGAGAACTTTCATTTCTGCACAAAAAACAACACCACGGTAGTTCTGCTGAAAACAACGTTAGTCCGGGTTAGTTCCATGCAAATCATACCAAAACCATATAAAATTGTTGTAAACATGGCATGAATACTTCATAAATTATAGATACGTTGGAAATGTATCATCTATGCATACTTGTGTTGAACACTTCATTTCTGTACAGCTGAGGCACAATGTAGCAACCTAAATTACAGAAGAATGTAATTATGTTTTTCAGTCAAGTATTACTATACGTATATTTCTTATTTTGATGTTACTAAAAGTGGGCTTACTCAAGCTGTTGACAAGGGCCTTGTGGTTCACAAGTTTCACCTTCTCGAGAGCGATCTTTGACAACCTCATCAAGCAGAATCATCTGACCTTCATTAGGCCTCCATTATGTCTCCAAAAAGATATTTCTAGCACCTTACCAAGACTCAAATAGTAAAGTAGGGCACAACCGTGAAAACGTTTGCAGCTGAATATGCAAGTATTTATGATTCCCAAAGAATGCAGCAAGAGAACAGAGAAGACCAAGTTGCTCCATTGCCTCTTCTTGCTTTGGCTTTAGGTTACAACGGATGATGGGGTACAACTTGTCACTGATGTAGATAAGTCATGCCCCTGAACACCAAGATGTAGTGGCAACAAAAAAATTTAAAACCTAAGCACTGTTGTCAACACGGAACATTGTCAAATGAAAACAAATATGACACATGCTACAATTATTAATTATCTGTTGGGATCAGGAGTTGGATATATAGCACAATATCAAGGGCATATCTTAGCACCTTCTGACCATGAAGCCTTCCTTTCATCTAAATGTAGGTTGCTAAATCAGCATGTGTTCTAGAAATAACTGCATGAATTAGTCCATCTAAGGATATAGGTATGTAAGCTAGATAATGGCTTAGTCACAATTTACTATTCATAGTGTAGCCTTATTACATTTGGATGGTGTTCAGATTTCAGAAACAATCATCATCAGCACAACGGCTCTGATACCTGAAAGATTTTCTACAACAAACAAAAAAGAAATGAACAAGGTTATTTGTTGTCAAATATATTGGCTGGTGTGAAGAATTGAGCATTCAAATGTGCATCTCACATGATTTATCTTTCTCTATTGACTATTTTGACAGAAACCTTGGCGTCGTTCTATTTAGGAACTTGGTACCTACCCTGCTTGAAGTGTTACAATCAGTCCACCTTATTCGATTTTTCCTTTTTATTCTATTTTTGAACCAAAATGAAAAAAATATCATACCTTGAGCACTTAATCCCTTTTGTGGAACTGGAGTTCACCAGGGTTCAGCTTGTACTCGGTTCATTGCATTCCACCTGAAATTGCACAAGTAACATTCATCATCAGCATCGGCTTCGATGCCTAGAAAAAAGCAACTAAAAATACAAGAAATGAAGTGATGAACATCTCCGACCTCTATGCTAACACATGGATGGGAAGCCTCCTCCACCAGCGATTGGGGTGGCCACAAATCCGCTCTTCGTGGCTGCCTACTTGGGACGGGCTCACCTTCGGCCACTGCCTTGTCGACCTTCGCTAGATAGAGCCCCACCCTTCGATCCCATTTGCCAGGGAGGCAGCGCCATCCTCCATCGCAAACAATGAGTCCTCACCGAGATCGCAACTGGATCATGGTTGCACCTCCCCAAACTGTAACAGCACCTCCCATCCCATCAATGACCAACCTATCAGAGGGGAGGGTCAGTGTGGTACGCGGGCGTCGTCACCATGGATGGGGGAAGGAGGAGGCGACATCCCCGCGGTCAGCGGGAAAGGGATTGGAGGGAGACGTGCGGATGGCCCACATGGAGAAGGTGGCGGGGCGGTCTCGATGACTGCGGTGGGTCTGCAGTCTTGGAGGGCAGCGGAGGCTCGGAACCCACGACCACGTCATAGCAAAAAGATCGAGGGAGGAGTTTATACGTCTCCAACATATCTATAATTTTTGATTGTTCCATGCTATTATATTATCTGTTTTGGATGTTTTATATGCATTAATATGTTAATTTTATATTATTTTTGGGACTAACCTATTAACCTAAAGTCGAGTGCCAGTTTTTGTTTTTTCCTTGTTTTTGAGTTTTACATAAAAGGAATATCAAACTGAGTCCAAATGGAATAAAACTTTCGCGATGATTTTTCTTGGACCAGAAGACACCCAGAAGACTTGGGGAGAGGGCCAGAAGAGTCACGAGGACTCCACAAGCCCTCAGGGCGCACCCTAGAGGGCGTGCCCCCTGGCTTATGGGCCCCTCGGGAGTCCATCGACCTCCATCTCAGCTCTATAAATCCTAAAATATTCCCACACCACCAGAAGCGTCCACAAAAATACTTTTCCACCGCTGCAACCTTCTGTTCCTGTGAGATCCCATCTTGGGGCCTTTTCTGGCACCCTGCCGGAGGGGGATTCCATCATGGAGGGCTTCTCCATCAACCCTATTGCCCTTCCGATGAAGCGTGAGTAGTTTACCACAGACCTACGGGTCCATAGCTAGTAGCTAGATGGCTTGTTCTCTCTCTTTAATCTTCAATAAAATGTTCTCCTCTATGTTCTTGGAGTTTATCTGACGTAATATTCTTTTGTGGTGTGTTTGTCGAGATCCGATGAATTGTGGATTTATGATCAGATTATCTATGAATATTATTTGAGTCTTTCCTGAACTCATTAAATATCTTTGTATTTCTCTTCGAATTATCGGTTTGGTTTGGCCAACTAGATTGGTTTTTCTTACAATGGGAGAGGTGCTTAATTTCGGGTTCAATCTTGTGGTGTCCTCACCAAGTGATAGTAGGGGTAGCGAGGCACGTATTGTATTGTCGCCATCAAGGATAAAAAGATGGGGTTTTCATCATATTGCTTGAGTTTATCCCTCTACATCATGTCATCTTACTTAAAGCATTGTGATACGTCTCCAACATATCTATAATTTTTGATTATTCCATGTTGTTATATGATCATTCTTGGATGTTTTACAATCATTTTATATCAACTTTATATCATTTTTGGGAGTAACTATTGACATAGTGCCCAGTGCCAGTTGCTGTTACATCGCGAAAAATCAATACCAAACGGGGTCCAAACGCAGCGAAACTTTTTAGAGATTTTTTCTAGACCAGAAGACACCCGGTGGGCCAAAGAAGTACCAGAGGGAGCTCCGAGGGGATCACAACCCACCAGGGCGCGCCTGGGGGCCCAGGCGCGCCCAGGGGTTAAGAGAGAGTCCGCACATAGCTACCTATTTACTTCACTTAGATTTATACTCAGATTTATTTGAGAGTTAGTAGATTTTTGAAGAAATTCTCTCAGGCTTCACTTATATTATTTTGAGAGAACAAAAATTTTATGCCCATATTCTTCACTTAAATTTGTTTTGAGATTATCAAAAGCAACATATGAAATTAGTACCAAAGTGATAGATATTCAAGAGGGATATAATTAAAACTTTCATGAAGATCATTGGACAAAATAAACTTGATTCTTTGTAATAGTTTTGAGATATGATGATAGTGATATGTGAGTCATGTTGGTGAGTAATTATGCTTTAGTAAGAATATTGGTGTTAAGGTTTGTGATTCCCTATGCAAGCACGAAAGTCAATAGTTATGCAATGAAATTACATCCTACTTGTGGTGCATTATTCGGTGTTAGTTATGCTCAATACTCGCTTATGTGATTTTTCGTTTCTTGGTTGGTTGCTTCTCAATCTTTTTGCTAGCCTCCACTAGTACTAAGTAGAAATACTACTTGTGCATCCAAAATCTTTAAACCTAGTTTTGCCATATGAGGCCACCATACCTACCTATATGTGATATTCCTGTGCCGTTCTAAGCAAATTTGTATGTGCCATCTCTATTTTTCAAAATAAATTTCCTTTTTGTGTGCTCTTACCGCTCATGAAGTGGCAGGGGGTGGCCAATATTTTCCATTCTAGATGTGTTATTCTCTAGATGAGGGTTTATTCACTTGTCATTGCACGAGAGTACGATGGTAATAGGGATGCCCAGTCCCGAAATGAAAAAGAAATTTACTTTATGTTGTCAAATAATAAATTCCCTGGAAAGTGTTGCTATGGAGGGCACCCATGGATACGGCTAGCCATGGATTGTGAAAGAATGGTGGAAAAAGGAATAAACTTTATTTTCTGTTTGGGAACCGCCTATGATATATCTAGCATGGAAAGTGTTGGGAATTACTCGATTGTTTTTGTTGATGGCAAAAGTATGCCTCTCAAAAAATGTATCTCTCAATTTAAGCTTTGAGCTCTGGCACCTCTACAAATCCCTACTTCCCTCAGCAAAGGGCCTATCTATTTACTTTATGCAATTTTTATTTTTATTTGAGTCTCCATCTTCTCTTATAAAGCACCAACTAAGAGGCACTATGATCGTACTTGAGCATTGGATGTAGCTAATATGCGAGTGTGTTTCATGAATGAATCAATGATTGAGCATGATGGGCTAGGGATAACTTTCTTTAGTGTCGATATTTTGAAAGACATGGTTCCTTGTTGATATGCTTGAGTATTGAAATCTTCATGTCAAAACTAGACTATTGCTTTGAACTATATAAAAGTCCATTTGTCCATGCTACAAAACAAAAAGAATATGTGATGAACATGTTAGGAAGCATTCCACGTCAAAAATTCTATTTTTATCATTTACCTACTCGAGGACGAGCATGAATTAAGCTTGGGGATGCTGATACGTCTCCAATGTATCTACAATTTTTGATTGTTCCATGTTGTTATATTATCATTCTTGGATGTTTTACAATCATTTTATAGCAACTTTATATCATTTTTTGGGACTAACCTATTGACATAGTGCCTAGTCCCAGTTGTTGTGTTTTGCTTGTTTTTGCATCACAGAAAATCAATACCAAACGGAGTCCAAACGCGGCAAAACTTTTTGGAGATTTTTCTGGACCAGTGTAACATCCCAAAATTCTAAATTTTGGAATGTTATATTAAATAGATAGTTTTGAATTCTTGTGTGATGTGCTGTGTGAAATTGAGTGAAATTTGAAACTTTTGAAAGTTAAATGAGAGGGAATAAAATGACTTTCCCAAAACTTTCATTTTGAATTTATGGTCTCCGGAATTCAAATACTTTTCATCACAAAACCCTGGAGTGAAGATGATATGACTTCTTCCATTTAATAAATAAAAAGGGTTTTGAAACGATTTGAATTCCATTTGGAACTATTTCAATTTCAGAAACTTTAAGCAACTCAATGATTTTCATGAGAGAAGATAAAATGACTTCTTCAAAACATATGAAATATGAGTTGGAAGTTTAAAAGAAATCCAATTTAAAGTCCTTTTGGAAATTATTTTCAAATTGGAGTTGTTTGGGTTTTATTCAAATTATTTTTCTCCAAAAATAAAATATATGGAAATTAGGGTAAAATGATTCCCTACAATAGAAAATGGAGAGAAATAAATTTGAAATCATTTTGGTATTTTTAAAATGATTTTTAGTAGGGCTGTAGCACTCTTTGTTTTATTTGAATTTTTGTGGATTTTATTCGATGCTAGAAAAATGTTCAAGTCGTAGAAATTCGTTTTCTGAAATCTTGATATATTATATGCCTATAGTATATTTTTATTTTGTATGGTTTATTTTATTTTTGCTGTCTACTAAATGTTTTAAAGAAAAGAAAATCTCTCCTCCATCGCCGACTAGGCCAGCCCAACTCCCAGGCCAGGCCATGGCCTATCCCACGCCGCTCGACTCCCCGTCCCCGAGTGGGACTCCGCTCGGGAGTCCGCCGCTGCCTCCGTGCCGCCGCCGGCCTCCTCTGCCCCCTTCTCCACGCCATCGTCACCCCCCGTCCTCTTATAAATCCCCTCCCCCTCTCTCTGCTCGCGCCGCTGCCCTCTCGCATCTCGCCGAGCCGCCGCGCCGCATCTCACGTGCACCGCCGCATGCTAGCGTGCTTCGCCACCACCGCACGCAGACGCTGCCGCCTCGCCGCCGCAGTCCGTTGCCACCGCCACCGTCTGCCGACCTCGTCGCCGTCTGCCGACCTCGCCGCGCTGCCCCACATCGCTGCTGCCGCCCGTGTCACCCGCCGGAGCCACCGCCGCCGTCCGTCGGAGTTCGTCGTCGGAGTTCGGTAAACCCTAGCCCGATCTGTTTTCGTCCGTCGGATCTTGATCCAACGGATCGGGTTCGTTCCCTGTTTTTCTAGCTAGCGAATGGTTCGTTCGTTAGCGTCCGTTCATTAAATAGCCTTTTCATTTTATTTTATTTCTGCCAGGGACCCGTCTGTGATTAAAGTTTTTACAAATTAGTCCCTAGTCTTAAAACGATCACTACTTTTTGCTCGTTAATCAGAATTGGATGAAACCAACACCCACTTCTCGTTATGATCCCCTCTACCCAGTAAAACAAATTAAACATGTTTTTGAAAGTTTAAAATTTGAATTTCAAATAGTTTAGTATTTGAACTTCGTTTGATCGTAACTTGAGTTTTATAACTCCGATTTAGTTGATTCTTTTTGCAAATCGAAGCTCTTGACCTAAACTTTCTGATAAGGCCAAATTCACTTAATATTGGTACTGTTAGAAATTGTTTTCTATTGCAAGAGTTATTTTCTTGGTTTTGAAGTTTTCCGAATTGTTTTCTTCGTTCTTTCCGATGCTTTTGAGTGATTGCTTATGTGTGGTTACTATTGCTTGCTTATGATAGATTGAACGGAGTGTGACGAATAGAACCATCAGGAGTTGAGTGCCAAGGTTCTTCATCTACAGTACAGGCAAGTTCACACTTTGATCATATCCCTTTCATACCCAGTTTTTATGCATTGGTTTCACCCTCAAACATTGCATGGTTAGGAATTGATAACATGTGGGTATTGGGAAGTATTTGATGAGGTAGGAACCTTTTGTCCTGCATTCAAACCTTGAGAGTTACTTCTACGTTATGCTTATACTGCTATGCTATGCTCGTAGACGTGGTTTGGTTTGAGTGATTCATGACAGATGTGAGAGTTATTATTAATGGTTAACTTAAGGTGGCTACTTTAATACACATCTGGGTGGATTGGTTGGGGCACCCTGGAGCACCCAGTGGTTTGCCCGGGCACCTGGAGAACCCAGTGCTTGCCCAAGGGAATCCCGGAGTACCTGTGTGATTACCCTATGGAATGCCACCCAAGCTCAAAGGGATCATAGGATTATTCATGCTAGAAACTTCCGTGTGCAGCCACAAGCCATTATGAGCTCTGGCATAGTTGAGTAAGTTGTGTGAGCTCTTGAAGAAGTGGACTAGCAGATGTAGGGGGGTTGTAGGTGTACCGGTCTGCCCGGAGTAGAGAGTAAATGCTTCTCAAAGACTGTGTCTCGATCATCCGTTTCTCAAACATCATGCAGTGCAAGAAATACAACGGAGGAGATCGAGTCTTGTGGGAAAAGTACGCAAACCTCTGCAGAGTGTGCAAACTAATCATGGTTAGCCGTGTCCCCGGTTATGGACATATTGAGTATCTGGTACTTGAATTATTGATTTGATCTCATCATGTTACTTAAAAAATTTGTTGGGTTGATGATTATTAATTTGGGATTGAGTTGGAGGAACCTTCTTAATGTTTTCAACAAATTTGGTAGTTCAATAAAATATATTACTTTGTTGTAGGAAAAAATTGGCTTTATGCAAAAATAAACTTAGAGCTTTTCCACTAGCCAAATATGCATGTAGTGATAGCTATTATTCATCATTATCCTATGGTGCGAATTTGCCAGTACATTCAATGTACTGACCTGCATGGCTGCAATGTCCCTCATGTTGCAGGAATCTTACGACGAGTAAGTGATATGTTAGGGTTACGATTTATACACTCAACTTTGCCGCTGGTGTTGATGGGAATCCACAACCTTGTTGTTTCTTCCGCTTTATGGATTGAGGTAATAGTATTTACGTTACTTTATACATGTGATTTACCTCTGTTATAAATCCTCGAGTACTATGTGTGTCAGCATACCGATCTAGGGATGACACTTAAGCACAGAGACTTGACCGTCTGAGGTCGGGTCGCTACAACCAGAAGACATCCGATGGGCCAAATAAGTACCGGAGGGGAGGTACGAGGCGAGCACAACCCACCAGGGCACGCCTGGGGGGCAGGCGCGCCTAGGTGGGTTGTGCTCACCTTAGTGGCCTCCCGCACCACCTCTTCGCCCTATAATTCCCAAATATTCCAAAAAAACCTAGGGGAGTCGATAGATCGGAAGTTCCGCTGCCGCAAGCCTCTATATCCATGAAAACCAATCTGGACACCCTGTTCCGGCAACCTGCTAGAGGGGGAGATCATCACCGGAGGCCATCTTTATCATCCCTATGGTCTCCATGATGAGGAGGGAGTAGTCCACCCTCGGGGCTGAGGGTTTGTACTAGTAGCTATGTGTTTAATCTCTCTCTCTCTCTCTCTCTCTCTCGTGTTCTTGAGATGGCACGATCTTGATGTATCACGGGCTTTGTTAATATAGTTGGATCATATGGTGTTTCTCCCTCTCTATCTTGTTGTGATGAATTCAGTTTTCCCTTTGAGATTTCGTTCTTATCGGATTGAATATTTTTATGGATTTGAGAGCACTTGATATATGTCTTGCATATGAATACCCGTGGTGAAAATGGGGTATTATATTGATTCACTTGATATATGTTTTGGTACTCAACTCGCGGATTCCCGAGGTGACATTGGGGTAATTTATGCATAGGGGTTGATGTAGGTTTTCGTCCTACTTTCTCCGGTAGAAATCTTGGGCACCCTTTGAGGTTCTTTGTGTTGGATTGAGTATTATGAATCTGAATTTGCTTTGGTGTCATTCTAGTACGAACTCTTGATAGATCGATCAGAAAGCATAACTCGGTGTTATTTTAGTATGAACTCTTGATAGATCAATCAAAAAGAATAACTTGGTGTTATTTTAGTACAAACTATTGGATAGATCGATCGAAAAGAATAGCTACAAAAAATTTCTTCTTATGTTATCCGCTAGATAAGAACTTTGGAGTGATTCTACATTGCACTTTGAGGGATGGTTATATGATCCAATTAGGTTAGCATTGTTGAGAGATTGCACTAGCCAAATTACGGACCCTAGGCCTTGTTTTCAAGCATTGCAATACCGTTTGTGCTCACTTTTATCGTTTGCTACCTCGCTATTTTTATTTATTCAGATTATAAAAATATATTTCTACCGTCCATATTACACTTTTATCACTATCTCTTCGCCGAACTAGTGCACCTATACAATTTGCCATTGTATTGGGTATGTTGGAGACACAAGAGATTCTTTGTTATTTGGTTGCAGGGTTGTTTGAGAGAGACCATCTTCATCCTATGCCTCCCACAGATTGATAGACCTTAGGTCATCCACTTGAGGGAAATTTGCTACTGTCCTACAGAACTCTGCGCTTGGAGGCCCAACACGAGTCTACAAGAACAAGTTGTGTAGTAGACATCATGTTTCTCTGTTCTTATGATCTTAATACTCTAGATCTAGGCAGGAGTCAGTCGATGTGTGGAGTAATAGTAGTAGATGCAGAATCGTTTCGGTCTACTTGACACAGACGTGATGCCTACATTCATAATCATTGCCTTAGATATCGTCATAACTTTGCGCTTTTCTATCAATTGCTCGATAGTAATTTGTTCACCCACCATATGTTTTGTTTCAAGAGATAAGCCTCTAGTGAAACCTATGGCTCCCATGTCTATTTTCCATCATATATTTTCTGATCTATAAACCAAAATCCAAAAATACCTTGCTGAGTTTTATTTGTTTTTTCTTTGTTTTATGTTTTATTAATCCTTTATGTCTATCTCTATTAGATCTCATCTTTGCAAGTGACTGTGAAGGGATTGACAACCCCTTTATCGCATTGGGTGCAAGCGTTTGATTGTTTGTGCAGGTGCATAGATTGGAGACTTGCTTGTACCTCCTACTGGATTGATACCTTGGTTCTCAAACTGAGGGAAATACTTATCTCTACTTTGCTGCATCACCCTTTCCTCTTCAAGGGAAAAACCAACGCAAGCTCAAGAAGTAGGAGGAAGAATTTCTAGCGCCATTGCCAGGGAGGTTCTACATCAAGCCTACCAAGTACCCATCATAAACTGTCATATCTTGCATTACATTATTTTCCATCTGCCTCTCGTTTTCCTCTCCCCAACTTCTAAAACATTTTCAAAAAAACACAAAAATATTTGCCTTTTTATTCACCCTCTTTCCGTTCGTCTTTCCATATGCCTTTTTGCTTGTTTGCTATCTTTGCTTGTGTTGCCATGTGCCTTCTATTTGCTTGCATCTTTTCTTGCTAAAAAAACTATTGTTATGGATCCACTTAAAGTTTTCTATTTGGATCATCTTCGATCCATATGTGCTCTGGCTGAAACCCCAACTAGTTTAGTTGAGGGGAAATCATTAGATGAGCATGTTCATTTTGTGCATCATCGTTGGCCTAAAAAAGGGGGACTCTCATGGAACCAAATAAATTGTTTGCTATACTATGCTTTGAATCTATGCGAAATTTGTGATTTTACTTGTTGCTCGGAGAACCCTAAAAAACACCTTCCCTACCTATGTGAGTTTAATGATAATGAAATCCTATCTTCTTATGCCAAAGGTGTTTATAGTTACTATGATATCAAACAAATTAAAGAATTTGTTGCTTTTAAGGGTGCTTATGAAGTTGCTTCTTTGATTAAAAAGTATGATCTTAGCCTCTACAAATCTGAATTTTTTTACATACTTAAATATTGCTATGAAAACTATGCTTCTAATGCCTATGTTAAAGAATTTATTAAGAGAATGTCCATTGCTTTGGAAGAAAATAATGATATGCATGAATCTATAGGTAATTATGATTCCGTTGATTTGATTGAAATATCCCCCTTGATGAACATAATGCTTGTTATTATTATGGCGATGATGCCAATATTAATTATGCTTATGGAGATGAACTTGCTATAGTTCCTTATGTTAAACATGAAATTATTTCTATTGCACCCACACTTGATAGTTCCTTCAATGAAAAGCATGATTGCAATGATGTTATTATAAATTTTGTTAATGTCAATTGTGTTAATAATATGCAAAACTCTAAGCTTGGGGATGCTAATTTTGCTATGTCCACTACTTATTGCAATGATCATGATTGGGGTGATAATGCTTTTTATGATCTTGAAAATTTATTTAAGCCTCATGATGAATATGTTTACAATAATATTGAAAGTAGGTTTGGAAGAGTGTCGACTCTAGGTAATAATGATCCCAGTACATTGGAGCATGATCAATCTTATGAAATTTCTCATAAAAGTGGGCTTGGAGAGGTCATGACTTTATTTGATGATAATCCCACTATTTTGGAAGAGTGTCAACTTCGCATACATGTGGATCATGTTGAGAATATGTTATGTGATAGCTACATTGTTGAATTTGAATATGATCCCACATGCAATTTTTATGAGAGAGGAAAATATGGTTGTAGAAATTTTCATTTTACTAAATTACCTCTTTTTATGTTGAGATTGTCTATGGTTTATTCTTCTTCCTTGCATATGCTAGATATTTCTTGTCATGATAATTTGGATGCCTACAAAATGCCTATGCATAGGAAGTATGTTAGACTTAAATGTGTTTCTCACATGTTTTATGATGCTCTCTTCATGCTTCAATTCTTGTCTTTCATGTGAGCATCATTAAAATTATTATGCCTAGCTAGGGCCGTTAAACAATAGCGCTTGTTGGGAGGCAACCCAATTTTATTTTTGTTTCTACCTTTTTGTTCCTGTTTTCCAATAAATAGATCATTTAGCCTCTGGTGTTTGTGCCAAGTAAGACCTTTGGGATAGTTTGGAAGATTGTTGATTTGATTTTGCTGAAAAATAGAAACTTTTGCATCTAGTAAAATAATTTTGATAATTCACAGGAACGTGATTTGGTTCTCAATTTTTTACACAAGGTTGATATGCAAATCTCCTAGATTTTCCTAATATTTCAGAATTTTTGTAGTTACAGAAGTATGTGAAGTTTCCTGATTACTACAGACTGTTCTGTTTTAGACAAATTCTGTTTTTGTTGTGTTGTTTGCTTATTTTGATGAATCTATGGGTAGTATCGGGGGGTATGAACCATGGAGAAGTTGGAATACAGTATATATTACACCAATATAAAATTAGAATGAGTTCAAAACAATACCTAAAGGTGGTGATTTGCTTACTTATACTAATGGATCTTATGAGTTTTCTGTTGAGTTTTGTGTTGTGAAGTTTTCAAGTTTTGGGTAAATATTTGATGGACTATGGAATAAGGAGTGGCAAGAGCCTAATCTTGGGGATTCCCAAGGCACACCAAGGTAATATTTAAAGGACAACCAAGCATCTAAGCTTGGGTATGCCCCAGATGGCATCCCCTCTTTCATCTTCGATCCATTGATAAATTTACTTGAGGCTATATTTTTAATCACCACATGATATGTGTTTTTCTTGGAGCGTCTTGTATGATACGAGTCTTTGATTTTTAGTTTTCCATAATCATCCTTGCTGTAAACACCTTTTGAGAGGGACACACATGAATCGTGAATTTATTAGAATACTCTATGTGCTTCACTTATATCTTTTGAGCTAGGCAATTTGCTCTAGTGCTTCACTTATATCTTTTTAGAGCACGGCAGTGGCTTTATTTTATAGAAATTGTTTATTCACGCCTCACTTATATTATTTTGAGAGTCTTTAAACAGCATGGTAATTTGCTTAGGTTATGAATTTATCCTAATATGATGGCCATCCAAGAGAGATATAATAAAAACTTTCATATAAAGAGCGTTGAATACTATGAGAAGTTTGATTCCTTGCATTTGTTTTCAGATATAAAGATGGTGATATTAGAGTCATGCTAGTGAGTAATTGTGGATTGGCATAAATACTTGTGTTAAAAGTTTTTGATTCCCGTAGCATGCACGTATGGTGAACCATTATGTGATGAAGTCGGAGCATGCTTTATTGTTTGATTGCCATCCTTTGTGTGGAGGTCGGGATCGCGCGATGGTTAACTCGTACCAACCCTTCCCCTAGGAGCATGCGTGTAGTACTTTGTTTTGATAACTAATAGACTTTTGCAATAAATATGTGAGTTCTTTATGACTAATGTTGAATCAATGGATTATACGCACTCTCACCTTTCCACTATTGCTAGCCTCTCTACTACCGCACAACTTTTGCCGGTGCATTAAACCCACTATATATCCTTCCTAAAAACAGCCACCATGCCTACATATTATGGCATTTCCATAGCCATTCCAAGATATATTGCCATGTAACTTCCACCGTTCCGTTTATTATGACACACACCATCATTGCCATATTCTACTCATATGCATGAGGCATTCATATAGAGTCATATTTTGTTCTAGTATTGAGTTGTAGTTCTTGAGTTGTAGTTCTTGAGTTGTAAGTAAATAGAAGTGTGATGATCTTCATTATTAGAGCATTGACCCATGTGAGAAAAGGATTATGGAAGCTACGATTCCCTCAAAAGATGGGATGAGTCTTCGGACTTTAAAGAAAATAAAAGAGGCCAAAGAGCCCAAAATAAAAAAAAGGCCAAAGAGCCCAAAATAAAAAAAAGAGTCCAAAGAGCCCAAACCAAAAGAAAAAAGAAAAAATGAGAAAAAATGAGAGAAAAGAGAGAAGGGACAATGTTACTATCCTTTTTCCACACTTGTGCTTCAAAGTAGCATCATGATCTTCATGATAGAGAGTCTCCTATTTTGTCACTTTATATACTAGTAGGAATTTTTCATTATAAAACTTGGCTTGTATATTCCAATGATGGGCTTCCTCAAATTGCCCTAGGCCTTCGTGAGCTCGCAAGTTGGATGCACAACCACTTAGTTCTTTTTGAGCTTTCATACACTTATAGTTCTAGCGCATCTGTTGCATGGCAATCCCTACTCACTTACATTGATATCTATTGATAGGCATCTTAATACGCCTAGTTGATGTGAGACTTTATCCTTATTTTTTGTCTTCTCCACAACCACCATATTCTATTCCACCCATAGTGCTATATCCATGGCTCACGCTTATGTATTGCATGAAAGTTGAAAAAGTTTGAGAACATAAGAGTATGAAACAATTGCTTGGCTAAAACCGGGGTTGTGCATGATGAAATACTTTGTGTGATGAATATGGAGCATAGCCAGACTATGATTTTGTAGGGATAACTTTCTTTTGCCATGTTATTTTGAGAAGACACGATTGCTTTATTAGTATGCTTGAAGTATTATTGTTTTTATGTCAATATTAAACTTTTGTTTTGAATCTTATGGATCTAAATATTCATGCCACAATAAAGAAAATTACATGGATAAATATGTTAGGTAGCATTCCACATCAAAAAATTTGTTCTTATCATTTACCTACTCGAGGACGAGTAGGAAATATGATTGGGGATGCTTGATACGTCTCCAACGTATCTATAATTTTTTATTGTTCCATGCTATTATATTATCTGTTTTGGATGTTTTATATGCGTTAGTATGCTATTTTATATTATTTTTTGGACTAACCTATTAACCTAGAGCCCAGTTCCAGTTTCTGTTTTTCCTTGTTTTTGAGTTCTACAGAGAAGGAATATCATTCAGAGTACAAACGGAATAAAACCTTCACGATGATTTTTCTTAGCATTAACAGTGTTCAAGAAAGGTCTGCCAAATATAATGGGACAAAAATCATCTTGTGGGGAACCAAGAACAAGAAAATCAATAGGGTGTTTTAGTTTCCCACACAAGACATCAACATCTCTAACAATCCCAATTGGAGATATAGTATCTCTATTGGCAAGCTTAATAGTAACATCAATATCTTCTATCTTAGTAGGTGCAATATCATTCATAACTTCTTGATATAAGGTAAAAGGAATTGCACTCACACTAGCACCCACATCACAAAAGCCATGATAACAATGATCTCTTATTTTAACAGAAACAACATGCATGCCAACAACAGGTCTATGTTTATCTTTAATATCGAGTTTAGCAATTCTAGTTGCTTCATCACAGAAATAAATAACATGCCCATCAATATTATCAGCCAAGAGATCTTTAACCATAGCAATACTAGGTTCAACCTTAATTTGTTCAAGGGGTGTAGGTGTTCTATTGTAACTCTTATGAACCACAGTTGAAGCTTTAGGATGTTCCTTTATTCTAACAGGGTAATGTGGTTTCTCAACATAAGAAGTAGGAACAATAGGATCAACATTATAAGTAATAGTTTCTTCGTCAACTTTAATAGGTTATACTACTTTTACTTCAATGGGAGGATGATATTTAAACCACTTATCCTTAGGGAGATCAACATGACTAGCAAATGATTCACAGAAAGAAGCTACTATCTCAGAGTCAGGTCCATATTTAGTGCTAAATTCATGAAAAGCATCGGTATCCATAAAAGATTTAACACAATCAAACTTAAGGTTTATACCTGACTCCTTACCTTCATCGAGTTCCCAATCTTCAGAGTTGCCTCTAAGTCTTTCCAATAAATCCCATTTGAATTAAATAGTCTTCTTCATAAAAGAACCAGTACAAGAAGTATTAAGCATGGATTGATCATTACGAGAAAGCCGAGCATAAAAATTCTGAATAATAATTTCTCTTGAGAGCTCATGATTGGGGCATGAATATAACATTGACCTAAGCCTCCCCCAAGCTTGAGCGATACTTTCTCCTTCACGAGGCCAAAAATTATATATATAATTCCGATCACGATGAACTAGATGCATAGGATAATATTTCTGATGAAATTCCAATTTCAATCGGTTGTAGTTCCATGATCCAATATCATCACATAGCCTATACCATCTCAATGCCTTTCCCTTAAAATATAAAGGTAAGAACTTCTTCTTGACTTCATCCTCGGGCAAACCTGCAAGCTTAAGTAATCCACAAACTTCATCCACATAGATTAGATGCATATCAGGGTGTAGTGTTCCATCTTCTGCATAAGGATTAGCTAGCAATTTCTCTATCACACCCGAAGGAAATTTATAATTAATATTTTCAGTGGGTTCAGTAGGTTGAGGGGCAACTCTTTGCTCTTTCGGTCGGGGTGAAGATACCCTGAACAAACCCATCAAAGGATGATTCTCCATAGCAACAAGTGATAGTAAATTTCAGCACACTATATAAATGTTTCCTTACCAAATTCCACTTACCCAAGGCGCTTCACTCCCCGGCAACGGTGCCAGAAAAGAGTCTTGATGACCCACAAGTATAGGGGATCTATCATAGTCCTTTGATAATTAAGAGTGTCAAACCCAAAGAGGAGCAGAAGGAAATGACAAGCGGTTTTCAGTAAGGTATTCTCTGCAAGCACTGAAATTATCGGTAACAGATAGTTGTGTGACAAGATAATTCGTAATGGGTAATATGTAACAAAATTAACTAAGGTGCAGCAAGGTGGACCAATCCTTTTTGTAGCGAAAGACAAGCCTGGACGAACTCTTATATAATGCAAAGCGCTCCCGAGGACACATGGGAAGTACTGTCAAGCTAGTTTTCATCATGCTCATATGATCCGCGTCCATTACTTTGATAATTTGATATGTGGGTGGACTGGTGCTTGGGTGTTGTCCTTGTTTGGACAAGCCTCCCGCTTATGATTAACCCCTCTCACAAGCATCCGCAACTACGAAAGAAGAATTAAGATAAATCTAACCATAGCATGAAACATATGGATCCAAACCAGCCCCTTACGAAGCAACACATAAACTAGGGTTTAAGATTCTGTCACTCTAGCAACCCATCATCTACTTATTACTTACCAATGCCATCCCCTAGGCCCAAATCATGGTGAAGTGTCATGTAGTCGATGTTCACATAACACCACTAGAGGAAAGACAACATACATCTCATCAAAATATCGAACGAATACCAAATTCACATGATTACTTATAACAAGACTTCTCCCATGTCCTTAGGAACAAACGTAACTACTCACAAAGCATATTCATGTTCATAACCATATGAGTATTAATTATCATTAAGGATCTGAACATATGATGTTCCACCGAATAAACCAACTAGCATCAACTACAAGGAGTAATCAACACTACTAGCAACCCACATGTACCAATCTGAGGTTTTGAGACAAAGATCGGATACAAGAGATGAACTAGAGTTTGAGAGGAGATGGTGATGGTGAAGATGTTTATGGAGATTGACCCCTTCTCGATGAGAGGGTCATTGGTGATGATGATGGCTTCGATTTCCCCCTCTTGGAGGGAAGTTTCCCCGGTAGAACAGCTACACCGGAGCCCTAGATTGGTTCTACCCAGGTCCCGCCTCGAGACGGCGGCGCTTCGTCCTGAAAGCTCCCATC
Source organism: Triticum aestivum (assembly GCF_018294505.1). NCBI lineage: Eukaryota > Viridiplantae > Streptophyta > Magnoliopsida > Poales > Poaceae > Triticum > Triticum aestivum. Next base: position 144,424,742 of record NC_057804.1, read on the forward strand.
TGATTTTTTTTTTCAAGTCAAAACACACCATATAGCAGAAGATGGGCATCGGAGGCCTGACAGGGGGCCCACAAGGTAGGGGGCGCGCTCCACACCCTTGTGGATGGCTGGTGACCCCCTTTGGTGCTTTCTTCGCCCAATATTTTTATTAATTCCAAAATGACTCTCCGTGAATTTTCAGGAGATTTGGAGTTTTGCAGAATAGGTCTCTAATATTTGCTCCTTTTCCGGTCCAAAATTCTAGCTGCCGGCATTCTCCCTCTTCATGTAAACCTTGTAAAATAAGATAGAAAAGGCATAAGTATTGTGCTACACTACAAAAAAATACACTTTCGTGATGATACGTGTTTGTCACAGTAGGTCGCGTTTTTTGTCATGCATGTACATCCATGACAAATTTATGATAGAATCAAGATAGTCATACCTGTGCTGTCATAGAAGTGTTCCATGACATTACCAAAATTATCATCACGGAAGTGTCCACTTCCATGACGATAAATCGCGCGTCACGGAAGTGCTTTCGTCAAGGGTGACTGACACGTGGCATCCACCGTAAAAGAACGCTGTTAAGCTATCGGGTCGGGTTTTGGATCCGATAACCCGTTAACAGCCTCGACCAATGGGAACTTTCCACATGTAAAATCATCATTGGCTGGAGGAGACACGTGTCAGGTCCGCGTTGGCACAGGTGTCACTCATCCAATGGGCGAGACGCGCCTATGATATGTTGACACGTGGACTGGCCCATCAAGTTTAAATGGGCCGGCCCAACTAAAGGCCCACAAGATTTTGCGGACCATAATGGGCTGGCCCAGCTAAAGGCCCACGAGATTTTGCGGACCATAATGGGCTAAGCTAAAGGCCCACAAGATTTTGCAGGCCATAATGGGCCAGCCTAGGTAAAGGCCCACAAGATTTTTGTGTGCCATAATGGACCGGCCCAGGTAAAGGCCCACAAGATTCTTGTGGATCATAATGGGCCGGCCCAGCTAAAGGCCCACGAGATTTCACCGACATTAATAGGCCGGCCCAGCTGTAGGCCCACAAGATTTTGAGGACCCTAGTAGGCCGGCCCATTAACTGGCTGCCATGTTTTGGGCCAAATGCTGGCCCATATTTGATCTAGTCCATTGATGGCCTGCCTTTCCGGGCCTAATAATGGCCCATATGAGATCAGGCCCGTTAAAAGCCTACCACGTTCTGGGCCAAATTATGGCCCAGATCAAGTCTGGCCCTTTAAGAGGCTTTGGGCTCAATTGTGGCCCATATCAGATTCGGCCCGTCAACTGGACGTTATGCTTTTGGGCCAACTTGCTAAAGGCCCACTTAGTAATTTGGCCTGATATTAGTTTCAGCCTGTTAAAGGCCCGTTTAACATTTCAGCCCTATATTAATTTCGGCATGTTAAAAGCCCGTCATATAGTTGGGCCTAACTACGGCCCGGTTTGCATCCGGCCTGCTCGGAGCCGATATCTGATTGGGCCAAACAAGGACCTAGACAATTTTAGCCTGCTAAAAGCCCGTGATTTGATTCGCACAATCATGGGTCGGGTTCCATTTCGGGCTGCTGCCAGCCCGTGAGCTGTTCAGCACGTTTCAGGCCCAACCTACATCGTGATTGCATGATGGCCCGATTATGTACCATAATTTTACGGTTTGGCCAGTTTACTGCAAAGATAGGATATATATGCAGTAAAATAACTGCAGCATCATGAATAAGAAAAAACCTAGACTATAAAATAAAGAAATTACGGCATATTACATCCACTGGGCATCAAAGTTTGCCACTATGATAATAAAGCACAAGCAGACAACAGATTACATACACTGGGCATCAAAGATCGCCACCAGTGCAAATAAACACGCCGACAAAATAATATACAAAACCGACAGCACTTCAATGGAGTTCAAGAAAGGTTAGCCCTGTTGGGGAGCTGCAACGTAAGAAGCTGAGCAAGATGATGAGACTGCGCTTGTTCAACACTTGTATCTTCCTCACTCTTAGAGATAAACAAGCAGACAGATGACATGTTTTTCACATAAAAGTATCAGTGCTGACAATTCATCACATTTCTTTCTGACGAATATAGTGACACAGTTTAAAATTGCACTAACATAATATGGTATTGTTCAGGTCAAGACATGGCAGGAAATGACATTGTGAAGGAGTTGGCAGCTTCACAACACCACTGGATTATAGATCAAGAACTCATAAGTATCCATGGTTAGTGTGATGTCAATTTATCCCATTTCAGATTGGCAAATAAAGAGACGGTTTAAATAATAGTAGAATGATATGACATTGTTCATAGTTAAGACATTGCAGAATATGACATTGTGCTGTAGTGGGTAGGTTCACCACACCATTGGATTACGAATGAAGAACAGAAGCATACATGCAGTGCAAAAGAAGACCACTTGCTCTGTATAGTTTAATTTACATGGTATGCAGAAGTAACTTGGTTGTGCAACTGAAAACTTAAATTGAGAAGGACAAACTTTTGTTTATGAACTACATAATAAACTTTAAACATGCAATTTGATGCAAACACCAAAAATAAACAGCTGTTGTAGTCATGCCTAACCAAATATATACAACAAAGTTTGAAGGCTTGAGAAGGACAAACTTACATTATTGGTGAAGACAGGCTCTATAAAAACCTTGTCCATGCTGATGGGGGGGGGGGCATTACCACAGAATCTTCTTCATATGCATTGCCTTTATTCTACATTTTGTTAAGAGTAAATATAGATGTGATAATATATGAAAAAATGGAGAATATTTAAGATAAGATGAAGAGTGATGCTACATAACCAAGTAGCTATAAATGTAAGTGCAGCGATACAGGTAAAAGGTACAGCCAAGAGCAATGCACAGCTAAAGTTCTTCAGTACCAACCTTATGGTAAGAGTAAATATAGATCTGATGTGTAGAAAATGGAGGACAAAGGAAAATAAGCTGCAGAGTGATGGTACATGAACAACTACCTGTCATTATAAGTACACTGATAAAGGACAGCATGTACTTACAAGAACAATGCAGAGCTAAAAAAAACATTGGCATTGGATATATTCTACACTAATGTAACCATTCATACATATTAGATAATTTGGAGCGAACAATTGATAAGCAAGTTATCATGCATACTGCTTTCACATAATGAACCAGGTATGTATGCAAGTACAGTGATACAGGACAACAAGTACTAACAAGAGCAAAGCACTGGGCAGCATATTTGCGATATCCTGTCGTTCTTTTCAAACCGGAATTCTTCTTCGAGCAGATTTCCTGCAAAAAAGATCCGTAAGGCACATGCAGAAAAGTAGAAGTTCAAATTGTCATGTTATTTCATAGATAGTACCTCATCCTGGGAACGAGACCAGTGCATAACAAGGTTTTTCCATTCAATGTCTTCTAAATTTAGCACAGGAGACTTCACCGGAAATTCGTTTATAGACTTGCCATCAAAGTGTGATTTCCTCAGGTAACACCGATACTGCTGCAATGCTTCCTTGAAAAGCACAAGCAAGCTTTGCTCGTCATGACTATCCATATTGACCCTTGCCTAGTTACAACAATGTAATGTAAATCATTGATGTGTTCAATCAGCAGAAAACAGGAAAATAATAACCATGAATAATAGCACTTACACGTAAGTTGGACAGGAAGGTGTGAAAATGGTGTTTGTCTTCACTATAATCTTCCCATGATGGGAATATATGCACGTAGTCCCTAACAACATTGAAAGAATTGTCTTTTAAACTGGGAATAAATGGAATGGGGTTCCAATCTGCAGGAATTGGTCGTCTCTGCAGTTGGGATAGGTCTTCGGCTGGTGGACTTGCCGTACTTTTTGTTGTAGTGGGATTTTTCTGTGGTACGACTGGTGCTATGGCAAATGAAATAGGTATACCTTTTGCTGGAGTGCAGGTCCTGTGTGGTGGGGCTAGTGGTGTGGCCAGTGAAGTATGGGTATAGTCTACTGGAATCGGTCCTACATTTTGTGTCACTGGTTGTACAGCCAATATAAGTGGGGTGCTGTCTGGTTTCTCCGGCACCACCATGTTTTTCAAGGACATTGCTGGTGCTCCTTCAGGTTCGGCAATCACCCTCTTCCTTTTTGATGTCTGATGCACAAGAACATCATTTGAGTGGAAAAACATGGTATGATGACAGATGGAATATGTATTGATAATGGATGGGCATGGCATCTCGACATATATGATGAGTAAACTAAGCAGATTGCGGTGCAACAAAGTAGAAGAAATGCAAGACAACATATGCAAGATACCCGCAATCAATAAAACCTTGCCAAATTAGAACAGGCACCTTGATGGGTGAACAGGATAGGCCATCTGCCTTTGACTCCTCGAGGTTAGAATAGTCATTAGGATCATATTCTGAACAAGAATCAACAGGTCGGGAGCGTATGAGTTTCATTGCATCCAGAATGGCACTCAATGCCTTGGTGCCAATTTTGTAAGTCATTGCAGTGTTTAGCTTCAAGAGTGCATTGTTGCTAGTGCGACACAAAGTAGCTACACAGATCATAGTGTAGATATAACGAGGAAAACCGTAAGCATCAGAGTAAAATCAGCAAAGTGGAACTTGCTGGAATATATGTGCTAGTACTGCCGGTATGGCTAGAAAGGCTTCGGATACCAGTTCTCTTCAACTGAAGGTGCGGTACTATTAATATCAGTGTAACTCTCAAAGGCTACACAGCTCCCCGCATTTCCTTGTTATTCTTATAGGATTCAAGTGGGCAGATGACTACAAATCCTATTCCTATGTTTACAAAATCCTACGAATCAAAGAGGCTTAAAGTGTCCATCACAACCGACCGTATAGACCTCTACACTGCAAATGTCCCTGCTCATCTTCAGTACAAGGAACATACTATACTACTATCATACTCCCTCCATACCAAAATATAAGTCTTGGTAGAGATTTCCACTATGGATCACATACAGATGTATCTAGATACATTTTAGAGTGTAGATTCACTCATTTTGCTTCATATGTAGTCCATGGTGGAATCTATACAGACACTTGTATTTAGGAACAGAGAGAGTATATATTAAAGAAGAACGGAAGAGGAACATGGTAAAGAAGAGCAAGCAGATTTTGGATAATAAAATGTTGGTTGCGCAGTGCCCACACATGATGAACCAGAGCGCATTAAGAATGCAACTCCCAGCTGTCTCTCGACCATTTCAGACGGTTGGATGAAGATCCTACGTCTCCTAACACATCTTCTTCCTCGTCTCTGATTCTTCCCATACAGAACACCGCACGGGCCGCCAGCCAGACCACCGACCCCCACCACCTATGTTCCTCCGCCACCCCCACCCCACCCCCGCCCCAACCCCCACCCGTGTCGAGTTTTCTTTGTTCGGCGAGGCCCCACAACCACCCGAGCCCCTTCGTTCGCACCGGCAAACTCCGGCGAGCTCTGAAAAATCGACTGACCCAATTTTGAAATTTAGTCTACTGTGATTTAACTAGTGTGGAATATAAAAGGGGAAAACCATAAGCATTGGGAGTATAGTGTTGAGTGTGCCATGACGGATCTGAAGGTGCAAACAAGACAAAGGCAACTTCACAACCAAGACAAGAAATCAGAGTAAAGCAGTGGCGATCTATTTTCTTGCTATGATAAATAAGTTGAGCAGATACGAAAGAGTACCGCCTCTGGTACGGCGTCGGGTACGCATCTGCTGAGAATTTGACGGTGTTGCGGTAGTGATGGCTGTCGGCGGCGTGGAACCAGATCTAGGAGGGTAGATGGTGGCGGCGGGGCGCGGTGGACGAGATGGTCGTAGGAGGGGCGCCGGCAAGGTGGACGATGGCGGGGATGAAGCGAGAGGGCGGGATGCAAGGATCCATGTCCAAAGCCGTGGATTAGAGAGGTCGATCTCTTGTAATGGACGGCGGCGTCGGGGTATCAGCTCCGGCATGGTGGAGGAGGACGGCGGTGGATGGGGTGGCGGACGGCGGCGGACGGAGGAGGGTGGGGTGGAAAGTGTGTTTTGGCGCCCATGGAGTACGAATGGGGAAAAGGAAGGTAGGGAGGAAGGGGGGAACCATGTATTCAGGGCGCGCTTGTCTCAAATGAAAGGAAATTTACAAACTTAGCCCCTGTTTCAAATTTCTACTACATCACAGCAACATTAGTCGGTCGGGGATAGGACGGTAATCTCGCATACACCGAATATTTGCCGACGAAAGTTTGTTTTTGGCGCCCACCGTGTATGAATATGAATCGGGGAGGGAGTCGATTTTGGCTGAGGACACACTGTGTTTTGGCGCCCACCATGTATGAATCCGGGTGAGAGGCGGTTACGTCATGTTTGGGTGAAATTACAAATCTACCCCTATAAAAACCTATAGAAATCCAGCGGATAGGCTCTGCGAGGCAGGGATAGGCAGTAGTAATTTCCATCTCGCAGTTTTGGTTTCGGGCGGTTACTGCGACTTTCCTCGCTTCGTTCAAATTTTGCAGAGTGCACGTTTACCGTGCCAACTCAATTCGAATCCCGTTTGTATTCTATTTTTTCGGGCGGGATCCATTTTCAATTGGAATTACATTCTATATACATCATTTTTTATATATACTTTCAAAAGCACAACAAAGAATTCTGCTCCTTTATATGTATAATATGATTTACAAATACAACGATCTCAAAATCTTAAGGTTGAATTCGAAAAAAAAATAACCAAATTATGTTCTACTAAAATGTATGGATTAGTAATATCTACATATTAAATAACATAGATGTGCGTGAATTCATATGAGTATGCATGTTTGATAGATCAATTTTGGTTCGAGTATGGATTACATGTATCATCATCTCGAATTCAAATATTTGAATCCCTTTTTTGTTCACTCCTTTCACGCCCATCTCTCTCGCATGCATGCTCCTTCAGGTAGCTATCACTCTCTTTTCTCCAGCTCACCCGCACACTCACTTCATGTTTCTCCTATCCTCGCAAACATGGTCTCTCGACGTCTCCCTTGAGAAGTGTCACACTATCCCTATCATTATACATTACACGGTTTTCATTATCTCTCACGTCTCTACTGTTCTCTGGTATCACTCGGTACCTAAGGTTTCTTTTTCACCCCCCCACACACACAGTCTCCACTCGTCTTTCACTTTGTCTTTCTCTCTATGGGATTCTCTCACACACCCTATACGTATCTACATATGACCCATACCACTAAAATTACTCTCTCTCTCTCTCTCCTGTAGACACCACATTTGTTGCGGTCTCCTTTTTGTCTCCATCCCAGACTGACATTGACATTGTTCATTTGTTTACCAATCAGACAACCCCCCCTCTCGCACAGACACACACACACAACTCCTGCTTCCACTCCCCTTCCCGACTACCGTCTCTCTCTCACACACACAAAACTCTCGCTTTCGCACCCCGACTCATATTTCTCTCACAAACATTTATCAACTAGCTAGCCTCTAGATAGGTTTATACACCCGCACACTCATGCTTCCACTATCACATACATGTCTCTCTCCCGCTCCTTGTATCTATGTAGATTTTTCTTCCCTTCTTGAGACACGCCCTCTCGATACCTCATTTTAAGCTGATACCTATCGCAGACACACTCCTTGTGTTTTTTTCACACATGCACTCCGTCCTCCTCCACTCCCCCTCTCTCACACACACACATGGGCTTTTTGCAACAACTAGCAAGATGCCCATGCGTTGCACGGAACATCAAGATGCATTTGTATGAGTAGTTTATCTTGTGGGGGAAAAGGATGAACGAGGGAAGGCCTTATTTGCAAATGTGGAGAGGGGTGTGAGTATCTTTTTGCAAAATTGTCATAGTTTCCTTCCTATCTGTCAGATATAGATCGGACAGCCTATATTGCAGGATGGCAGGCACACGATCATCACCGACAATGCTTTTTATAAGAGTAGGGATAAAAAATAGAGTTGGTGATGATGGTGGGCCTGCAATCCTGCAATGTAGGTCGTCCGATTTATATCTGGCGGATAGGAAGGAAAATATGGCAATTTACCCGCACTCTTCACCACATTTGCAGATAAGGCCTTCCCTTGTTCATCCTGTTCTCCCACAAGATCTTGATGTTCCGTGCAACGCACGGGCATCTTGCTAGTAAGAGTAGATATTAGACATATAACACTTCTCGAATCTTGAAACCAACAACATTCCTCCCTTATCTCATCAAAACCGCCAAAGGAATATATTTTGAGTGAAACATAACATAATTTTAGTGACATACGTATTTCAAAACTAGACTTTTTTTCTATCAAATCGGTGAATATGTATTAATCTACTTTGATCGTGTGGCAACGCATTGGCACATTGCTAGTTGTTATTATAATTTTTTGGACACCAGACAAACAGTGGAGTACATATACGAAGAGAAGAGGCGCACGCACGCAGTCGGCCCCTTGCTGTCACGCACACATGAGTGTTACGTAAAGGCGACGTTAACAAATAAACCCTAAAACCCTAGGTGCACGATTGCTGCATTCGCGGGTACCGGGTACGTGGTGGGGCACCTTTGTAGGAATAGTCAGCTCGCGTGATAATTTGATCCGTAGGAGTTGATGGTCGGGACCACAGGTGAACGACTTGGAGCGCGGTGGCTTGCCAGTTGCCACAAATCAAGTAGCCATGTTTAAAATATCGTTTTTTAGCGGGGTTAAGAGTTCCGATTTTCAATGGCGCGTTATAAGTAGTAACTAGTTTTTAGAATGATTGGTATGGAGCGAAAATGGAATTCATAGTAATACGTACCTCCTTGGCGTATGGTTGTATGGGTTTATGTTGTGAGATGTTGAACCTGGTAGTTCTAGGGCAAATACTATGGTTTAGATTTAGATGCTGGTTTTCAGTAATGAAAATCGGAAGGGGAAACTCTTCTTTGATTAAAAAAAACTACTACCTCCATTCTGGTTTACTAGTCCCCATCGTACTTTGGGTCAAAGTTTGTCCACGAATTTTCCTTGTAAAATGTGAATGGAAAACGAGATTTTGTTATACCCAAACAAAAAAGGACTGGAGCGAGTGATTGCTCTGACACGGACGTGGCCTCTCATAGCGCAAGCATTGAACCGGCGCACAGGCCAAGAGGGCCGCACTCGTTGCAGGCCCGGCTGAGCACGCCTCATCGCCGCGTGCAACCAGCTTAAGACTGCCCCGCCTGCCTTCATTGAATCCGCGCTTGTGCCGGCAACACGTCCTTCCACAAGCCGGCAGGCATTTTAGAACACAAAAAATGACTAAAATATAATTAATTTACACATGGTCTTGACTTGTTGTGCTCGCACTGGTAGCAGAACACATATCATGTGACGAATAAAAATATAGCTCCGAGTAAGGTATACCGATAGTTTTGAAGACGAAAGAGGGGATGCCTTCCGGGGCATCCCCAAGCTTAGGCGCTTGAGTCTTCCTTTAATATTACCTTGGGGTGCCTTGGGCATCCCCAATCTTAGGGTCTTTCCACTCCTTATTCTCCTCATATCGATATCTCACCCAAAACTTGAAAACTTCAATCACACAAAACTTAATGGAACTTCGTGAGATAGGTTAGTATGATAAAGAGTAAACCATGCACTTTGGTACTATAAAATACAAGGTTCATAATTGTTTTCACATAATGCCTACTGTGCCATATCATTTCTACAATTTATATTGAGAAATATAAGCCATAGAAACTAGAAAACAAGCAAACTATGCGATGAAAACAGAATCTGTCAGAACCAGAACAGTCTGTAATGATCTGAACAATAACAATACTTCTGCTACTCCAAAAATTATTAAATAAATTTTCGGACGTGAGGAATTTTTCTATTAATCTTCTGCAAAAATAATCAACTCAAAATCACTCTTCTGTAAAAAATGACGGCTAAACCTGTGAGCGCAAAGTTTCTGTCTTTTACAGCAAGATCACATTAACTTTCACCCAAGTCTTCCCAAAGGTCTTACTTGGCACTTTATTGAAACAAAATCTATAAAACATTATTACTACAGTATCTTAATCATGTAGACACACAAAAACAGTAAGGAAAAATATTGGGTTGTCTCCCAACAAGAGCTTTTCTTTAATGCCTTTTAGCTAGGCATGATGATTTTAATGATGCTCGCATAAAAGAAAAGAGTTGAAACACAAAGAGAGCATCATGAAGAATATTACTAGCACATTTAAATATATCTCACTTCCTATGCCTAGGGATTTTGTGAGCACACAATTTATAAGAACAAAAGTCAACTAGCATAGGAAGGCAAAACAAGTATAACTTCAAAACTTTTAAGCACATCGGGAGGAAACTTGATATTATTGCAACTCCTACAAGCACATATTCCTCCCTCATAATAATTTTCAGTAGCATCATGGATAGATACTTTGTTCTCATACTCAATTGGAACATCTTCCGAAATAGTGGAATACTAACTAAAGTTGACACTCTTCCAAATCCACTTTCATAAATTTCGTACGAAGATTCAACACCCTCCAAGATAGTGGGATCACTAATTCCTAAAGTTGACACTCTTCCAAACCCACTTTAAATTATAGTATTATTCATACTCCAAAAGATATAAGTGAAGTTCATGGAGAATTCTACAATTAATATAGACTAACCAATCTCCAAGCTCAAAATATATAAGTGAAGCGCACGAAGCATTCTATAAAACCATACTCAAACGATTTAAGTGAAGCACAAAGAGCAATTCTATAAGATCATACCTAATTATATAAGTGAAGCACATGAAGTATTCAATAAATCAATGCAGAGCTATCTCATACTAGCATGATTCTTAAAGAAAAATAAAAACACAAAGGACACAAATCATGTGAACAAAACAAAAACCGAGGTATACCGATATATGTTGAAGAAGAAAGATGGGATGCCAACCGGGGCATCCCCAAGCTTAGATGCTTGAATATCCTTTGAAATATTTACTTGGGGTGCCTTGGGCATCCCCAAGCTTGAACTATTGTCTTTCTTTATTCTTCTCACATTGGTAACTCCTCGTTCTTCAAACACTTCATTCACAAAAACTTAAACAAAAACTTGTGAGATCCGTTAGTGTAATAAAGCAAACTACAACTTTAAGGTACTGTAATTAACTCATTCTTTGTTTATATTGGTGTTAAACCTACTGTATTCCAACTTCTCTATGGTTCATACCCTTACATACTATCCATAGATGCATCAAAATAAGCAAACAACACACGGAAAACAGAATCTGTCAAGAACAGGACAGTCTGTAGTAATCTGGAAGTTTAGTAAACTTCTGTAACTCCTAAAATTATGAAATAAATTTGAAAATTTGAAACAATTGTACAGCAGTAATGTGCAAAAAATTTCAGACCCATTTGACTTTCCAGTAAAATATGTAAATTCAAGCACTACAGCCAAAGTTTCTGTTTTTGTTCTGCACATAGTAAGCAAGCAATCTTATCATACTAAAACCAAAGCTTGGCACATTATTTTTATAATACAATGAATATATACAAGGGGATAATTATTTACGGAGAAACTTCCATGAAAAATTCTACATTGTTTCCGTGAGCATGAACACAAGTGCTCAATGTCGACCCTCACTTCTTCAATGCATAACTTTCCAATCACTTCTCTTTTTGAAAAACTTTTTTAGGCATGAGAGGCAAGTAAATATTTTTTTGGTATTTTCATTCTTTTAATTTTTTTGTATGTTTCACCCACAACTAAACAGGAACAAAAAGGAAAAGCAAAATCTACTTAGTGAAGAAAGCAAACAAGCACACACGAGAATATCAACCCCACGCTATTGCTCCCCGGCAATGGCGCCAGAAAAGAGCTTGGTAATCCCCAAGTGCAGGGAATCATCGTAGCAATTCCCAAAGGTGGAAGTGATAAGTATGGAGTGTCGAGCCCACAAGGAGCTAAAGGTAAGATCAATATTCTCTCAATCCCTATCTGCCACTGATACGACTCTACGTGCACCGAACGTTTGCTTCCAACTAGAAACGAGAAATAAAACTGTGTTGTGGGTATAAAGAGGATAACTTGGTAAGATATCGGAGAGCTAAAATATAAAAGTAGGTGCTGTTATCATAAAGTTAGAATATATTACTAAATAATATAAATAGCGAGTGTGGAATAATGGTGGATCGGCGTGCGGAATTGTCCTAGGAAATTGTTAACAAGATCGATAGTCGTCATTGCAATTTCATATGAGGGAGAGGCATAAGCTAACATACTTTCCCTACTTGGATCATATGCACTTATGATTAGAACTCTAGCAAGCGTTCGCAACTACTAAATATCATTAAGGTAAAACCCAACCATAGCATTAAAGCATCAAGTCCCCTTTTATCCCATACACAACAACGCCCTTACTTGGGTTTGTGTTTCAGTCACTCACGCAACCCACTATAAGCCAATCATGCACGTATTGCGACACCCTACAGCGGGAATCCCTCACGCTTGTGCGACACGGAGGGCACCCTAGGACAGGACCAAAATAAAACATACAACTCGTACCAATTTAGATCACCAATCAACCCAAGGACAAAAGATATCTACTCAAAACATCATAGGATGGCAACACATCATTGGATCATAATATGTAGCATAAAGCACCATGTTCAAGTAGGGATTACAGCGGGGGGTGGGAGAGTGGACCGCGTAAAATAGATGAGGATGGTGATGATGATGGTGATGTTGATGAAGACGATCACCGGCGATGATTCCCCTCCCGATGGCACTCCGGTGCCACCAAGAGAGAGGAGGAGAGGTTCTCTCCCTTGTGCTTCCTCCTCCATGGCTTTCCCCCTCTGGTCCTTGGCCTTCATGGCGATGATGGCCCCTCCGAGATCCTTCCCCATGGCCTTCGGTGATGATGGCCCTCTCCGGCAGGATGCCAGAGAGGGCCTAGATTGATTTCTCATGGCTACAGAGGCTTGCGGCGGCGGAACTTCTGATCTAGGTTAATTCCCGAACGTTTCTGTATTTATAGGAATTTTTGGCATCGGTTTCACGTCAGAGGGGGTTTCCGGGCTGTCCACGAGATAGGGGGGCACGCCCCCCACTCTCGTGGGCAGCCCGGGACTCTTCTGGCCCAACTCCGATGCTCCGTGGTCTTCTTTTGGTCCATAAAGAATCCTCAAAAATTGGCACGTCAATTGGACTCCGTTTGGTATCCCTTTTCTGTAGAACACAAAAACAAGGAGAAAACAAAAACTGGCACTGGGCTCTAGGTTAATAGGTTAGTCCCAAAAATCATATAAAATGACATATAAATGCATATAAAACTTCATAGATGGATAATATAATAGCATGAATACTTCATAAATTATAGATACGCTGGAGACGTATCAAACAACTACCGAGTCTTCCCTGCCTCCGTGTCGTTCCCTTCCTAGGCCTCGCCATCGTCCACTGCCCTGGTGCTCTCAGCGCGGCCTGGTCAACGTGGTCAACGACCGACATGCATCTGGAGTGGACTGTATGTGGAGAGCCTACAGCTGGGTCCACGGCCGCATGCAAGGAAATGCCTCCTTATTACGCGCAAAATAATGATTCCTCCACCTGACATCAGGGACCCATCAAAAGGGCCTCTGTATTTCGCGAAAAAAACGTTACCGCCGCTGACAGCTCGGACCCACCAGCTATATGTTCGCACGCAAGGAAGTGCCTCCTTATTACGCACAAAAAAATGAATACTCCCCCTGTTAGCTGGGACCCAGTATAGTGGCAGGCTGACTTGTGCGCCTACTAAGTTGACGGGGATGGCGGGCTTTGTCAACTTAGTCAATATACACGATTCTAGCTCCAATGATCATACGATGTCCATCCAATGGCCGTAGTGCTTCTTCAACCTCCGGTCTTCTTGCTCCAGCCGCCCAAACTAGCGCCGGTCGTGCCTCGTGCTCCTGCCTCCCATGGCCGGCTGTGATGCGGCGGAGGCCTCACCGCCCCCTACTACTCCCACCGCTGGCCAGGCCATCCCTCTACTCACCAACACCCCCTGTTATTCTGTGGCGACGACAGACTCACACCGCAGCGAACCAGTGAACCCTCGTACTCCTCTACGCGTGGGCATCCACTGCCGTGTCTTCCCCAGCTCTGCGTCGTCCCCTTCCTAGGCCTCGCCGTCGTCCATCGCCCTGGTGCTCTCGACGCGGCATGGTCAACATGGTCAAGGAACGGCTTCCATCGGACGTGGACTGTACGTGGAGAGGCTGACAGCTGGGTCCACGGCCGCAGCAAGGAAATGCCTCCTTATTACGCGCAAAATAATTATTCCTCCACCTGACAGCAGGGACCCATTGGATGGGCCACCGTATTTTGTGAAAAAAATTCCCCCTGACTGCTGGGACCCACCAGCTACCTCTTCGCACGCAAGGAAGTGCGTCCGGGCAAAAAAAGATTCGCCCCTCTGACTGCTGGGACCCACCAGCTACATCTTCTCACGCAAGGAATTTCTTGACAGTTGGGACCCACCTGGTCGAAGCGTACGTAGCGTTGTCATTCTGGTCACGAACGTGTACGTACATATATATTGGTCAATGTAGAGGCACGCACGTGTTTTAGTAGAGGCACACACGTACCATGTCCATGTACGTACATCGGCCAGGGTGCAAGAAAGAAAATACGGCCACGTATGTGTACATATGGGCGAGGTCTCGAACGCCTACTCGCGCATACGTACGGCCAGGGCTCGTGTACATGGCTGGGTCAGAACGGAGAAACAACGTCGTCTCGTGTTCATGGGGAGGCAATGGAATGCGTCGTGTTCATGGGGAGGCAACGGAATGCGCCGTGTTCATCGGGAGGCAACGGAACGCGTGGGAGCCAACCGGCTGGGTCGAAACGGAATGCGTGGTTGTGTTCATTGGGAGGGCTTGGACGGAACATGCAATGGAAACGAGGCCTGGCATATCGCAGAACGGAGGAAACGGCCTTGTGTTCGACCGGCCACGTTCGAAATGGGGGTCCTGTTGATCGGGAGGGGTCTGGCGTACCGCAAAATGGACGAAACGGACCTCCTACGGTCGAAACGGGGGTCCTGTTGATCGGGAGGGGTGTGGCGTACCACAAAACGGACAAAACGGACCTCCTACGGTCGAAACGGGGGTCATGTTGATCGGGAGGGGTGTGGCGTACCGCAAAACGGACGAAACGGACTTGTGTTGGAGCGCTAGGTCGAAATGGGGGTCCTGTTCATCGGGAGGGGTGTGGCATACCGCAAAATGGGACTCCACAGGATATTGTTCATCTCCAGCGTCGACCTCCTCCATCCTCCATGGGCTACCGTCGACCTCCTCCAGCCTCCACGGGCTCCTGTTCATCCAGCCTCCACCGTGCGCTACTCCACCGGCTACTGTTCAACCACCCCTCCACTGGCACCCCTCCACCGTCTACTGTTCATCCAGCCCTCCACACCACGGGGTCCTGTTCATCCAGAGGCAACGCCACCACTCACTGTTCATACAACCCCCCCCATCGCTCACTGTTCATCCAGAGAGGCAGCATCGATCGGCTACAGTTAGCAGCAGTAGCGAAGGAATCGCTCGATCGGGTTCAGTTAACAGCCATCGATCGATCGCTCGGGTTCAGTAACGTGTAGCCTGCAGTGTAATCGCTCGGGTTCAGTTAGAGCCCAACGCCTTGCTCGGTTCAGTTAGAGCCAACGCCTTGCACACACGCGCGTATGTGTATGAGAGAAACGCGCATCACTTGGCCCCCAACCGCCCACCTTAACCGGGAACTCCCCAAAAAAATTCCTCGCCTTTGCTTCTACCACGGTTTTTTCCGTCATGGACGGCCCAAACAATGTCATGCAGCTGTGTCTCTGGCCTGCCTAGGACGAAAAGCCCATTTTCTGTCATGATTTTTTGTCATAGAAGTAGGAGCCCACCACATCTATGATGATACCAGGTTTTGTCACAGTTATCATCATAGAAGTGTCATATGTATGACAGAAAAAAGTTCCGTTCAGCCCAAAATGTCATGGATGTGTCTTTTTTTGTGGTGCTATAATGTGTAATAACAGTCCATAATGCAATAAATATCAATATAAAAGCATGATGCAAAATGGACATATCAGGACCACATGGTTTCTTCGAGTGGTGATTACCAAGTTAGGACAAAAGCCTAAGCTTGGGGGAGTACGTATTTCCATCGACATTACTTTCATGTTCACACATTTCATTCCAATTGTCGGTGTCCACACTTTTTCATTGTGTTATCCACGCTAGATTTATTTTCTCACCTTCTTCTTGTGTGTTTCAAAAACTTTGAGAAAACACAAAAAATATTTCCTACTTCTTTTTGATTTTTCTTTCTAGTGTAGTTAGTTGTAGTATTTAGAAAGAAAACCCAAAAAGATTTCCTTTTTCTTCTTTTTCTTGTTGGGAGCTCTCCCGTGTAAATAGTTTTTCTTGTTTTTGTTTTTCTTTCTTTAATTTGTTTCCTTTCAGATAATAACCAAAAACTCCAAAAATATTTCAGTGTGTTTCTCTGAATTTCTTTTCTTTTTATTGAGTCGTATCGAGGAGAAGACCACGATGAAAATGTCGAGTGGATCTCATACGCATTATTGTTGATCTAATAGAGAGCCCATATTAACTTGTTTTCTTCTTTTTGAATAAAATGTTTGTAGATTCCAACTTAGTCCACGACACTCTTGCTCAATTATTCTTTTCATATCGTTCGGTCATGCAAGTGAAAGGCAATAATGACGATATTTGATGAACTGGCTGTGGCAGAGAGAAACGGGTATGAACTCAACTTGTTCTGTTTTTGTAAATATGTTTAACCTAGTATCCATGATTCAGCCTATTATGATCAAACATGTTTGCAATGACAATTAGATATTATAGTTTCTCATGCCATGCTTAAGTAGCTAGGAGTGGATAATGATTTATCTTGGATGTCAACATTGCATTAAAATGGTTGCGATATAGTATAATTATATGGCATCCTCCCCTGAATGTTCAAGTGGCTTGACTTGGCACATGTTCATGCATGTAGTTGAATAAAAACCAACATAGCCTCTATGATATTTATGTTCATGGTGTTCATATCCTATTCATGCTAGTATCCAATGTTACTTATACATAATGCATGTTCATGACCGTTTTCGCACTCTAGCTGGCCGCTTCTCAACCTAATTGCTAGCCTTCACCTGTACTAAGCGGGATTTCTGCTTGTGCATCAAAACCCTGAAACCTAAGTTATTCTAGATGAGTCCACCATACCTACCTATATGCGGTATTACCCTGCTGTCCTAAGTAAATTTGCATGTGCCACCTCTAGAAACTTCAAATAAACATCCTTTTTTGTTTGCCTAGATTATTCATAGAGCGACAAGAGGTAGTCAATATCTTCCATGCTAAGCAGGTTATTCGCATGATGAGTGTTTATTCACTCATCCTTGCACAAGAGGGGAGGTAATAGGGATTCCCAGTCCCGAACTCAAATTGAAACAATTAAACAAAACTCCCCCAGTACTATTGTTGGTATGGACGGCACCCGTTGTTTTGGACAAGCCATGGAGTGTGATTGTTGGTGGACAGGGAGTAAACCTTTACTTTTATCGCTTGGGAACTGCCACTAATGTGTTTAGCATGGAAGATGCCGATAACTAATGGTTGCGGAGTAAACAAGAAGGGTGCATTTCTCAAAATTTCATTTACCTCTGTTTTAAAACTTGATCTCCGGCACCTCTGCAAATCACTGCTTCCCTCTACGAAGGGACTATCTATTTACTTTTGTGTTGTGTCATCACCCTCTCAAATAAGCGCCAAAACCTGAGAGCACTATTGTCATCCTAATGCATTGTATGTAGCTAATGTTGAGTGCGTCATGATTGGATCTTTTCTACCATGAATTACAACGTTTAGTCACTGCTTGAACTTTGGAGGTGCTCTGCATTTATGTTTTGCAGTCTCAGAATGGGCTAGCAAGATACCACTATTGTCTTATTATATCATGGTTGTTTTGACAAAATGTTGTAGTTTGAGATATCTTATTATTGCTCGCTAGTAGATTATGCCATTGATATGAGTTAATATAATTTTTAAGAGTTATTGTCGACATGGTTAGTTATAATCTTTGCTGAAAACTTGGGTGCTACTTCAGCTTATTTATGTAAACAAGAGCGAAAGAGTTTGTAAAAGTTTTTCTTTTTCACTTCCAGTTTATCAACTGAATTGCTTGAGGACAAGCAAAGGTTTAAGATTTGGGGAGTTGATACGGCGTCGTATCTACTTTTCCTAATGCTTTTCCTCTTGTTTTGGACTCTAATTTGCATGATTTGAATGAAACTAACTCGGACTGACGTTGTTTTCAGCAGAACTACCATGATGTTGTTTTTTGTGCAGAAATAAAAGATCTCGGATTGTAATGAAACTTTGCGAGGAATTTTTATACACATAAAGATAATTTCTGGAGCCAAGAACCACCGGAGGGGGGGGGGGGTACCTGGTGGGCAGAACCCACTAGGGCGCCTCCTCCAGGCGCACCCAGGTGGGTTGTCCCCACCTGGTGGCCCCGCAGACTCCAACCCTGATACTATAAATCACATATTTGGAGAAAAAACAGGGAGAAAGAATTATCGCGTTTCATGAGATGGAGCCGCCGCCACCTCCTGTTCTTCATTAGGAGGCCATATCTGGAGTCTGTTTGGGGCTCCGGAGAGGGGGATCTTCGATCTTCGTCATCACCAACCCTTCTCCATCGTCAATTCCATGATGCTCCCCACCGGGAGTGAGTAATTCCTTCGTAGGCTCGCTGGTCGGTGAGGAGTTGAATGAGATTCATCATGTAATCGAGTTAGTTTTGTTAGGGCTTGATCCCTAGTAGCCATTATGTTTTGAGATTGATGTTGCTATGACTCTTCCATGCTTAATGCTTGTCACTTTGGGCCCAAGTGCCATGATTTCAGATCTGAACCGTTTATGTTATCACCAGTATAGCTATGTTCTAGATCCGATCTTGCAAGTTATAGTCACCTACTACGTGTTATGATCCGGCAAACCCGGAGTGACAGAAGTCGGGACAATTCCCGGTGATGACCGTAGTTTGAGGAGTTCATGTGTTCACCGTGTGTTAATGCTTTGTTCCGGTTATCTATTAAAAGTAGACCTTAATATCCCTTAGTTTCCAATAGGACCCTACTGCCACGGGAGGGTAGGACAAAAGATGTCATGAAAGTTCTTTCCATAAGCATGTATGACAATTTACGGAATACATGCCTACATTATATTTATGAACTGGAGCTAGTGCCATATCGCCCTAGGTTATGACTGTTATATGATGAATATCATCCAACGAATACACTGATCCAATACCTACAAATTTCTCTCATGTTGTTCTTGCTAAGTTGCTACTGCTATTGTTACTATTACGCCTACTACAAGATCATTGCTATCACAAATTACTATTACTATTGTCGTTGCTACTACTATCAAAACTATCATACTACTTTGCTACTGATCACTTTGCTGCAGATAATGAATCTCCAGGTGTGGTTGAATTGACAACGCAGCTGCTAATACTTGCAAATATTCTTTGGCTCCCTTTGTGTCGAATCTATAAATTTGGGTTGAATACTCTACCCTCAAAAATTGTTGCGATCCCCTATACTTGTGGGTTATCACAGGCAGGAGTCAGTTGATGTGTGGAGTAATCATAGTAGATGCAGAATTTTTTTGGTCTACTTGACACAACGTGATGCCTATATTCATAATCATTGCCTTGGATATCGTCATAACTTTGCGCTTTTCTATCAATTTCTCGACAGTAAATTTGTTCACCCACCGTATGTTTTGTTTCAAGAGAGAAGCCTCTAGTGAAACCTATGGGCCCCGGATCTATTTTCCATCATATATTTTCAGATCTATAAACCAAAAACCCAAAAATACCTCGCTGAGTTTTATTTGCTTTTACTTTGTTTTACGTTTTATTAATCATTTATATCCATCTCTATCAGATCTCATCCTTGCAAAGTGACCGTGAAGGGATTGACAACCCCTTTATCGCATTGGGTGCAAGTGTTTGATTCTTTGTGCAGGTGCATAGATTGGAGACTTGCTTGTACCTCCTACTGGATTGATACCTTGGTTCTCAAACTGAGGGAAATACTATCTCTAGTTTGCTGCATCACCCTTTCCTCTTCAAGGGAAAAACCAACGCAAGCTCAAGAAGTAGCAGGAGTCCTGACTGTGACCTGGATGGGGATCAACGTCGGCTCCTGAAGGGAATCGGCTGCGGCTCCAGAAGGAGATCGGCGTTTGCAAAGGGATCCGAAGGGATTGGCGGCGGTGAACGGAGGTAGCACAGGGATCAAGGGCACTCTAGAGACCTCAATCCTTGATGCAAGTGCGAGGGAGGTGGCGAAGAGATGTGCTCTGTCGTGGTTCTTGCTTGAGGGCACTCTGGATCACGGGCTCGTGCGTGTGAGTCGTGGAACTTTTTTTGTTGGTTTTTTTCGTAGGTTTTTTTCATTCGATTTTCTGGTGTGTGAGCGAACTATGTGGAGGCATCGCTCCCTTGTAACATGGTTTTGGTTTTTTTGGGAACCGAGAGGTGGGAGGAGAGACGAAAATAAACTAGGCGAAGGTGGGAGGTGGGACAAAAAATAACCGTGGAATGGAGACTACCAACTGCTCCATTAGGAGTAGAGATATATGTTATTTGTGCAATTGTTGTCCTCAGATATTCAGCTGTCAAAATATACACTCAAGAGCCTAGAATCAAAAGGTTGGTTGCACAAAAAATAATGGAAAGTTTGAGAAAGATCCCACTACACTCATTTGCAACACCAACAAAATACATGAAAGAAGAAATCAAATCATTTTCCTAGGTTTTGAAAGACAAGAAACAACCAAGAATTTTTATCAAAACCTAATCATTTGCCCCCCCCCCTCCCGAGAGATGAGTGGGGTCGGGGCACTGGCCATTGACACAATTCGGGGGCAAATCATCCAACCCTTGGTGAAGCGCGGAAAATCATCTAATCCCCAGGGACAACCTGGAGGCGACCAACTTTACTCCTCGACCCACCAACGCCGCCTCAGGTACCCCTGGACTCCATCAGACGCTTAGGAGGGGAGAGGGAGGAGGAGGATCCTAGATCTGTGTGCTAGGTTTGTGTTACATATGGCTCTCTAGTTGTTCATCGTTGGTGAAATCGAGGCACGACGACGATGAAAACAATGGTTCCTCCACTTTTCCCATATTGATGGCCTTCCTCATAGGGGCATCGACAAGTCAAGGGATTGTTTTGATCGCCGAGCATTTGGTCTAGTGTGATTAGCATTTTTTCACGACAACATAGCTAGTAGAGGGGATGATGTTCCAGCGTGTTTTTGTTCTCCATTTCCACCTTTGTCTGATGAAGCTCAGTCACATACGGCTCTGTCGGTGAACTTGTGAGATTGTGTCCCCCTCCTGACTAACTAGAGTTGTGATTGTCCTTTGGCCCTTCTAGGCAACAGGTTCTTCGAGATGACGCTCTACCTAGATCGTGGTCGTCGGTATCTTCTGGTCTACATCGACAACATTTTGGTTGTTGCTTCTGCAAGCTCATGGGTTCCAACAAAGTTACTCTGGTAAGAAGGAGGCCCAGAGGCAGCAACGAGTTTCACTCATGGTGCGCCTTTGAGTTATGCAAAAGGAAGATGGTGTTGTTTTCCTCAAGGAGGTACTTGTAACAAATTTCTTATCCTTGTAAGGGAGTACTTGCAAGCACTAATTGTATGTAATATTATTTGGCCTTGTCTATTTTCCAAAACAAACATGAACGAAGTTTCTTCACCGGATGTGTGGGGGAAACTCGAGATGCACGAGATGGACCTGTCGATAACTATAGAGGACTTTGATGTAACTTGTTGTTTTATCTTGGCCCTTTGTTGTTTCTTTTTCTTCCGTCCAATGTATTTGTCTAATATCAATAAAGTTGGATAGTACTTGGGAAAAAAGAAAAGAAAGGAGTATTTCTCATGCCAAATCCCATCTCTACACGTGTTTCTACAAAAATATAACAAGTATGCAGAAAGTGAAATAGAAAATGTGAAGTAATGTATTAGTCTAACATCCAATCTTATTATGTGATTGATTATAAGTGATGGCTCTAAATGAGGTGGCATGTGGCAACAACATATAGTCACTTGGCTATACTATTAGCCTAGCCCTTGGTAGCATGGCTGATTTTTTTTAATAACATTGCACCAATATTGTGAATATAAAATACACCCTGAGCAACTGAAATTGAGAGATACCTCATATGTCCAACTTTACTAAGCTCGCTAGAAATGAGAGAGCCTATTTTATGTGGATGTCCCCCAGTCCTTGGGTACTTGTAACAAATTTCTTATCCTTGTAAGGGAGTACTTGTAAGGACTAATTTTATGTAATATTATTTGGCCTTGTCTATTTTCCAAAACAAACATGAAATAAGTTTCTTCACCGGATGTGTGGGGGAACGAGCTAGACCTGTCGATAACTATAGAGGACTTTGATGCAACTTGTTGTTTTATCTCTCCCTTTGTTGTTTCATTTTTGTTCGGACGGATGTATTTTGTCTAATATCAATAAATTTGGATAGTTTACTCAAAAAAAGAAATGAGTATTTCTCATGCCAGAGCCCATCTCTACACGTGTTTCTACAAAAATATAACAGGTATGCAGAAAGTGAAATAGAAAATGTGAAGTAATGTATTAGTACAATATCTAACCTTATTATATGATTGACTATAAGTGATGGCTCTAAATGACGTGGCATGTGGCAACAACATATAGTAGGTGGCTATACTATTAGCCTTGCCCTTATGATCGGTGGCATGGCTGTTTTCTTTAACAACATTGCACCAATATTGTGAATATAAAATACACGCTGAGCAACTGAAATTGAGAGATACCTCGTATGTCTAACTTTACTAAACTCGCTAGAAATGAGAGAGCCTCTTTTATGCGGATGTCCCCCGGTCCCCGCATGTTTATCTTTTTTCGACAGAGGGTAATGAGAGACCCTCTCTTACAAGGGTAACCCCGCATGTTGCTTGAACACCGTCACTGTTCCCCGCTTTTTGTCACACACTGGCTTGTTTTTTCATGGGTGTCCCTAGTTGTTAGCCAGCCACCATGGTTTTCTCTTCCCTCGTGCTAATTTTTTCATGTATGAAGGTTCATGTTTTCTTCATGGTAATACGTGTCTCACTCATATGATAAAAGATGAAAGTACAAGTCACGTAAGGACCGACATGACAGAACTAAAAAGATAGCAGAAGATCTTTGAGTTTGACACCAATGTCCATCACCTGCCTCCGGCACCACCACGGAAGCTACCGATAGAATGACGGATCACCTCCTCACCCAAGCTCGACGCGGCTCCATCGCTGATATGCAGCTTTGCGTACCTCCAAGATGGCTCCCCAAAAGTGAAGCCTTTGCCGTTGAACGAATCAGACTGAGGCAACACCCCGGACACACCATCAAACTCTAGACCTGTCACTCCACCATGACTAAGATGCCGAAAGAGGAAATCACACCTGCCATCCATCAACCACAAACCCAGCACATGTTCTGTCTGCCAGATGTTGCCAATGCAAACCACAATCTGCATCCGCTCTTGGACTACCTCCCAACATTCTCGCACGGCAGAGACCGAGGACACATGTCCACCACGAGGATGCCGCCGCCACACCACCCTTGCTTGAACAGTTTGGATTCCAAATCCGTCCCCAAGGATAGGACCAATTGTCTCATCGGTGTAGGATTTGAAGAAATTTTATTCAGCGGCGCCATCGCCACCGTAGGAGCCAAAACGATGAACAGCCTAAAAAACTAAGCTACTTTGTCCTAAAACTATCCACACATGTGGATCCAACTGCCCCCCTCACCGTCGGAGAACGGCGGCAGAGGGTTCTGATACGTCTCCAATGTATCTATAATTTTTTATTGTTCCATGCTGTTATACTATCATTCTTGGATGTTTTACAATCATTTATAGCAACTTTATATCATTTTTTGGGGCTAACCTATTGACATAGTGCCCGGTGCCAATTGCTGTTTTTGCTTGTTTTTTATTTCGCAGAAAATCAATACCAAACGGACTCTAAACACAGTGAAACTTTTTGGTGGTTTTTTCTGGACTAGAATACATCTGGTGGGCAAAGAAAATACCTGAGGGGGGCTCCGAGGGAAGCACAACCCACCAGGGCGCACCTGGGGACCTAGGTGCGCCCAGGTGGGTTGTTCCCACCTTGGCCGCCTCCCACACCGCCTCTTTGCTCTATAAATACCCCAATATTCCAGAAACCCTGGGGGAGTTGACGAAAATCAATTCCAGCCGCCGCAAGTCCGAGAAACCACAGATCCAATCTAGACACCATCATGGAGGGGTTCATCATCCTCATTGGTGCCTCTCCGATGATGCGTGAATAGTTTATTGTAGACCTACGGATCCGTAGTTAGTAGCTAGATGGCTTCCTCGCTCTCTCTTTTGATTCTCAATACAATGGTCACTTGGAGATCTATTTGATGTAACTCTTTTTGCGGTGTGTTTGTTGAGATCTGATGAACTTTGACTTTATAACCAGATCTATGTTTTTATCCATGAAAGTTATTTGAGTCTTTTGATATCTTATATGCATGATTACTTATAGCATCGTATTTCTTCTTCGAATCTTTGGTTTAGTTAGGCCGACTAGATCAATTTTTCTTGCCATGGGAAGAGGTGCTTTGTGATGGGTTCGATCTTACGATGCTTGATCCCAGTGACAGAAGGGGAACCGATACGTATGTATCGTTGCCATTAAGGATAACAAGATGGGGTCTAATTCCTACATGAATAGATCTTGTCTACATCATGTCATCGTTCTTATTACATTACTCCGTTTTTTATGAACTTAATACACTAGATGCATGTTGGATAGCGGTTGATGTGTGGAGTAAGGGCATGTACAATGGTTGATAAGATAGTCTTATCTTAAGTTTTGCATGTAAATTAGAGATGACAAAAAAACATGTCTACAATGGGTCATTTCTTAGCCTTATATTTAATAATTAGCTGTTCCTAAAAACATGGTGAGGCAAATTGTGCTAAGAGATCATCTCTTGTCTTCTCTTAAATAAGAGAAGATAAGCCTTCTCTTATGATTTCTCTCTCCTCCACCTCATCATTTATCCTACATGGCATTCTTAAGATAGAACCATTGTACATGCCCTAATAGTAGTAGATGCAGGAAGGAGTCGGTCTACTAATCTTGGACATGATACCTATATAATGATCATTGCCTCGATATCGTCATAATTATTTGAAGTTCTATCAATTGCCCAACAGTAATTTGTTTACCCACCATATGCTATTTTTCTCAAGAGAAGCCACTAGTGAAATCTACGGCCCCCGGGTCTCTTCTTTATCATATTTGCTTTCAAGATCTATTTTGATTCATTTTTATTTTCAGATCTATTAATCCAAAAACCCAAAAATACCTCGCTGAATTTTATTTGCTTTTATTTGCATCTATCAATCTACTACAATTTTATCCCGTCAACTTGACAATTTCTGGCACCGTTACCCAAAAGGGATTGACAACCCCTTTAACACGTTGGGTTGCAAGTATTTGTTCTTTGTGTGCAGGTACCGTTTATGTAGTGTCGCTTGGTTCTCCTACTGGTTCGATAACCTTGGTCTCATTGTCGTGGTTCTAAGTCTGACAGTAGAATGAGGGGTAGGTATGGAGAGGCAAGATCCTAGCTATGGAGTAGTTGTACACACGAGTGTTTAACGAGTTCAGGCCCTTCTCTGAGGAAGTAAAAGCCCTATGTCTCGGAGCCCGGAGGCGGTCGACTGGTTTATGTGTATATGAGTTACAGGGGTGCGAACCCTTCTACCAGTGGAGGGGGGTGGCTTATATAGAGGACGCCAGGACCCCAGCCAACCCACGTAGCTGAGGGTTAAAGTACATTAAGGCCGGGCGTTACTGGTAACGCCCTACATAAAGTGTCATCATGACCATTAAGACTACTTAATTACAGACCGTTTGGATATAGAGTAGATCCTGAACTCCTGATGGTCGAGTGAGTCTTCATGGTCGAGTGTCTTTAGGTTCGTCGAGTGTCTTCTAGCCGGTCGAGTGGAGTCTCTCTTGGTCGACTGGAAGGTAGCTTCGTCTAAGGATGTCCTTGGGTATGGTATCCTAGATAGGTCCATGACCCTACCCTAGGTACATAACATCATCATTAGCCCCCGAATGGATCGAGGTTCGAGTGAGGAAGGAGTTGATGATTTTCTCCGACTTATTTCCTGTGCTTTGATTATGTCGTATCTTGGATCGGCGATTTTTCTTTCGGCGTTGGCGTAAAATTTTACTTCAGTCGCCTTGATCCATTCTTGTCTTCTGTCGAGTGAACTTTTTGAACTTTGGTGAACTTCCGAGCGACGGATCGCAGGAAAGATATCGTCTGACAGATTGATCTGTTGTTAGCGGATTTTGCGGGATCTGAATTTTGGGAAGCGCGAAGCGGGGCGAACCGCGGTACTCGGAAGGGATAAGGCGTGGACGACCCGATTTCCGTGCCGCCTTTTTCGCCACGTATCGTGCGTGCGCGACTGTTTTGGGATGTGGCAGGACTGCCCGGACCCACTCGTCAGCCACTCGGAAGCGTCCTTATATAAAGCATCGGGCGAGGGCTTTTTGAACAGTGCCTTCCCATTCTTCTCTCCTCCCTCTTTGCCTCCGCCCACTGCGCCTGCTCTCGCCTCCGCCTATCCACTCCTCGCGCGCTTCGCCGGCGACAATGGTGAAGGAGAAGACAGCAGCCCTAGAGCGCGCGAAGAAGGCGACGGCGACGGGGAAAGCGAAGGGGAGACCGTCCAGTTGGGGCGGATCTTCGTCAAGGTCCCTCCTGCCAAAGGGTTGGGTCCAAGGGGATTGGATCCGCTCGACCATCACTGAGAAAGATCTCAATGACCTGGCCAATGAGGGACTGGTCCCCCACGGGTCAGCAAGGCTTCCGGGGACCGAGTGTCAACCGCAGCCGCAGGAGGGTGAGTGTGTTCTCTTAGCCACTCATGTAGATCGTGGTTTTTCTCTGCCTCCGAGTGTTTTCTTCCGAGGGTTTCTGAATTTCTTTGGGGCGCAACTCCACCATTTCACCCCCAATTCTATCGCCTATCTTGCTGCCTTCGTGTCCATGTGCGAGAACTTCCTGGGTTGTCGACCACACTGGGGTCTCTTTAAGCACATATTCACCTGTCGCTCACAGACAATGAAAAAGGCGAGTCCGGACGATGAGAGGTCTAAGGTTATCCAGATGTGCGGTGGTCTTGGGATCCAGATGAGGAATAAGAGTACTTTCCCGGCCATGACCCTTCCTGAGTCGGTCAGAGGGTGGCAGTCGACTTGGTTCTACTGCCAAGACGAGTCGACGCCGGGGCAGTCGACTGGTCACCCTCCGTTTTCCATGGACCGAGTGGACAAACCCTCTTCTCTGAAAGTGTCTCCTAAGGAGAAAGTTCAGGTAAAAATGTTGATGGAGCGCGTAGTCCAACTCGTTAGAGACGGAGTGACGGGTATGGATCTTCTGGAGGTCTTCCTTAGGCGGCACATCCAACCACTTCAGTACCGAGGCCATCCGATGTGGCTGTATTGTGGAACCGAAGACACCACTCGGGTTCATCCAGAGGTGGTCGACGACGCCATACTGGAGAGGTGGGTGACTGCAATCACGGGGAATAAGGACAACCCTCGAGGGGCCAGGAGGATCCCACCACTCGACTGTACCTACACACTGGACACGGTATGGCCATTTATTTCCAATTGCAATCTTGCTTTATTCATTCTGCTTCGCTGTGAATTGGTCGAGTGATCTTTGTTTTGCTTTGTTGCCTGACAGGCCACCACGGAGTTATACTCGATGCCCAATGGAGCGTAGACGCCGACTGAAGAGGAGGAAGGAAGTGGGGGCGAAAGTCCGGAGGAGTGGGATTCGGATGCTGACGATGATGATGAGGGTGATGACTCTGATGAGGAGGAAGAGGAGGAGGAGGAGGAGGAGGAAGTTGCACCTCCCCGCTCAGAAAGACGCTCGAAGCTTGTCCATGATCCCGCGACTAAGCGTGGTAAGGGGGTCGCGACCGCTACCCAATCGACCAAGCGCCCTCGGACTACTTCTCCGGCGCCGA
Source organism: Triticum aestivum (assembly GCF_018294505.1). NCBI lineage: Eukaryota > Viridiplantae > Streptophyta > Magnoliopsida > Poales > Poaceae > Triticum > Triticum aestivum. Next base: position 144,452,932 of record NC_057804.1, read on the forward strand.
CTGAGAAGGCTCCGAAGCAATCTCGAGTGGCACCGTCAAAACCTGCGAAGGTCTTGCCGAAGATGAAGATGGTGATCCCCACTATCTCAAGGTAATGGTAGTCTTGAGTTTTCCCCGTTTCATGAACTTGTTCTTGGTCGACTCATGGGTCAATCGACTGACTTCTGGAACTGCAGTGCTGCTACTTCTGATACTTCGGCCAGGGCTGAAGACCACGAGATGGAGGATGCTGTTACCTCAAAACCTGGTATGACTCTTGTGATGCCGTTTTTAGTCGATTGACTTATTGTCTCTAATTTTGATTCTTTCTGCAGCTTCATCTAACGTCGTTATCGATCTTCCCGATGACGATGACGAGGAACCACCAAGGCAGAGGAGGAGCAAGAAGGCGTCTGCTGGCAAGGCGACTCAGGACGTGCCAGCACCCGAGACGTTGGTCGTGGAGGGAGACAATGTCACTCGGCCTACTGTGACCTTTGCGGTGCCGTTGACGAGTGCTCGTCCTTCGTCGTCGAGTGCCTCTCAACCTTCGCTTTTCTCAACCTACCCTGTTCCAGAAGACCAAGCTAGTGCTGCTAAAGAAGCAATACGCCAAGCGGGGGTCATGATGGAGCAAGTGAAGGCAATACGAGAAGCCAGCCAGGCAGCCTATGACGCCAGTTCGGCTCTTCAGAGTAATGTTCAGGTCAGTCGGTCACTGCCTGTTCTGTTAGGATATGATATCTGAAAACTCTTCTTTCTGAAATTCTTAGAGTTTGTCCTACACCCACTGGGTGTGTCGATTGAAATTCCGGATTAGTGGGGGCACGTTGAGTGCACCCACTGGGTGTAGTCCCCAAGGCTATGGTCGACTGCTGGCTGTCGACCATAGGCTTTATGTCTTAAGTTTTTTCCTTACTCTACTAGGTCGAATAGATTCATAGACCGGTGTGGGCACGCTGAGTGCACCCTCTGGGTGTAGTCCCTGAGACTGTGGTCGACTGCTGGCAGTCGACTATAGTCTGAAGAACATCTCTCGTTTTTTTTTGTTGGTCGACTGGTCGACTCTAGTGGGGGCACGCTGAGTGCACCCACTGGGTGTAGTCCCCGAGACTATGGTCGAATGTTTGCATTCGACCGTAGTCTTAGAAACGCTATGATTTTTCCTTACTCACTCAGAAGTGAATTGTCTTTGACATCTGTCGATTGGTTCTTCGTAGAAATCCTGTGACCTTGCGGCTCGTTATACTAAGTTGGAGAACAAACACATTCAGCTCGAGCTCGATCTGAAACTGGCCCAAGAGAACTTAACGAAGGCGAAGGAGGAAGCTAAAGGTATGCTTGGTGAGGCTTTTGACGACTGCCTTTGCCTCTCACTTGTTTCCGAATCTAATCTCACTGTAACTTTGCAGAAAAAGTGAGGGATGCCCTGAAGAAGCAAGAACTTGACTTGGCTGAGATGCAAAAAACTGCTTTAGAGAAGACCAGGCTTGCAGATGAGAAGCTGGCTTCAGTGACCAAGCTTGAAGAAGAAAACACCAATCTGAAAGTTGCTCTTGATGCTGCCAACCAGGAGGTCAGTCGACTGAAAAGTGACAAGACCACCCTGAATGACAAGGCCAGTGAGTTGATGAGAAAGAAGAACGATCTGGAGGCTTATCTGGGTGGACTCGCCAAGAAGTTGTTCCTCATGCTTGAAGGTAATCTTTTGTATCAAACAAATATTTTAACTGTAACCTCCAACTGTTGTCTTGACTCGGTGGTTGTGCTTGCAGAATTTTGCCAGAACTTTGAAGAGGAAACTGGTCGACTGGAAGTAAACCTGGACCCCATCAACTCTCCCGTGAAAGATGAAGTCGCCATGAATGTGCTCCGGCTTGAATCTCGTGTTGCTGTTGTCATCGACTATCTCGCAAGGCTGAAAGTCGCAACTTCTCGCATCGATACAACACTCTGGCCAAGAGAGACACTCCAAAGCGACCTCGAGTCTCTGATGACTCGACTGAATGAGGTCCCAAGTCGAGTGCAGGAGTGGAAGAAGTCTTCGGCCAGGTGCGGTGCGGATGTTGCTCTGTCTCTGGTCCGCGTCCACTGCAAGGATGCACGAGAGGACAAGCTGGTGGCTCTTAGGGTGGCTAATACCAAGAAGCACGATTTCAGATCTTTCATGGAGACCTTCATTGCTGCTGCCACTCGGATCGCAAATGGAATTGATCTGGACGAGTTTGTTGCACCTTCCAGCCCTCCACAGGAGGGGTAAAAAACTTCTGAGCTTGATACTTTAAATTTGCCTCGGTATGCCGAGTGAGTTTTGTAACCGACAAACCTTAACAGGCCTAGCGCCTGAGCACTTTCGGTTCCGTTAGGTGTTATCCGAACTTGGATTCAATGTTGAATATGTTTGCATTTGGTTTGAGGTGTCTTTTGCAGGTTAAAGCGAAGCGCTCATTGCAATCGACTTGTTCCCCAATACACTTAGGCGAGCACTGGGCTGTAGCTAAGCCCCCGAGTGAGAGGTTTGCTCTCCACTCGGTAGGATTTTCACATACTTAGGCGAGCGCTAGACTGCAGCTAAGCCCCCGAGTGGGAGGTTTGCTCTCCACTCGGTAGGATTTTAGATACTTAGGCGAGCACTAGGCTGCAGCTAAGCCCCCGAGTCGGAGGTTTACTCTCCACTCGGTAGGATTTTCAAGAACTTAGGCGAGCAATAGGCTGCAGCTAAGCCCCCGAGTGGGAGGTTTGCTCTCCACTAGGTAGGATTTTCAAGAACTTAGGTGAGCACTAGGCTGCAGCTAAGCCTCCGAGTGGGAGGTTTGCTCTCCACTCGGTAGGATTTTCAAGAACTTAGGCAAGCACTGGGCTGCAGCTAAGCCCCCGAGTGGGAGGTTTGCTCTCCGCTCGGTAGGATTTTGTATTGGTGGCATAGCTCGGAAGGAGAGGGTAGCAGTCGACCTGCACCTCGTCCTCCTTGCAGAGTGCACGTTGTATTTGTGGCGTAGCTCGGAAGGAGAGAGTAGCAGTTGACCTGCACCTCGTCTTCCTTGCAGAGCGCACGTTGTACTTGTGGTGTAGCTCGGAAGGAGAGGGTAGCAGTCGACCTGCACCTCGTCCTCCTTGCGGAGGCACGTTGTATTTGTACTTAGGCGAGCGCAATGCTGCAGCTAAGCCTCCGAGTGGAAGGCTGGCTTACCACTCGGTAGGATTTTTGTTTATCTTAGGCGAGTACTTGGACTGCAGCTAAGCCTCCGAGTGGAAGGCTGGCTTACCACTCGACAGGATTTTGTTTATCTTAGGCGAGTACTTGGACTGCAGCTAAGCCTCTGAGTGGAAGGTTAGCTTACCACTCGACAGGATTTTGTTTATCTTAGGCGAGTACTTGGACTGCAGCTAAGCCTCCGAGTGGAAGGCTGGCTTACCACTCGGTAGGATTTTGTTTATCTTAGGCGAAACGGATTTCGCAGCTAAACCTTCATGTGGGAGACTGGCTCACCACTCGGTTAGGATTTTTTTACAGACTTGGGCGAATCGGATTCGCAGCCAAGCCACCCACTGGGGGATTGTTTTGTGTGGACAAAAGAAATAACGATTACTAGGAAAATTATAAAGCTCTTGTCTTTGATAAATAAACTACAGAAGTACTTTTATTACAACTCATCCGAGTGAATACTTAAGTGTAAAAGGGGCAGAGAAGCTCCGTGTTCCAAGCTCGGGGCTCGTCGATCTGATGCTCGACATTGTAAAGATGGTATGCTCCATTGTGGAGAACCTTGGTGACGATGAAGGGACCTTCCCAAGAAGGAGCAAGCTTGTGTGGTTTCTGCTGATCCACTCGGAGAACTAAATCTCCTTCCTGGAAGGCTCGACTCTTCACGTTTTTGGCATGGAAGCGACGCAAGTCTTGTTGGTAAATGGTCGATCTGATCAGAGCCATCTCCCTTCCTTCCTCTAAAAGGTCGACTGCATCCTGCCGTGCTTGTTCTGCTTCAGCTTCGGTGTAGAGCTCGACCTGGGGAGCATTGTGGAGAAGGTCACTCAGCAAGACTGCTTCAGCTCCATAGACCAAGAAGAATGGAGTTCTTCCAGTCGACCGGTTGGGCGTGGTCCTTAACCCCCAAAGCACCGAGGCAAGTTCGTCGACCCATGCACCAGCCGCATGCTTAAGATCACGCATCAAACGGGGTTTCAACCCTTTGAGAATCAAACCGTTGGCTCGTTCTGCCTGTCCATTCGACTGTGGATGAGCGACTAAAGCATAGTCGACTCGTGTGCCTTGAGACGTACAGAAAGCTCTGAACTCTTTGGAGTCGAAGTTTGACCCATTGTCAGTGATGATGTTGTGCGGGACTCCATATCTGAATATCAATTCTCTGATGAAGCTGACAGCAGTACCGGCATCGAGGTTCTTGATGGGTTTAGCTTCGATCCACTTAGTGAACTTGTCGACTGCTACCAGCACATGGGTAAAACCGCTTCTTCCTGTTCTCAAAGGACCGACCATATCCAAACCCCATACTGCAAAGGGCCAGACGAGTGGTATCGTCTTCAAAGCTGACGCGGGCTTGTGTGACATATTGGAGTAAAATTGACATCCCTCGCACTTGTCGACTATCTCCTTCGCCATTTCATTCGCTCTTGGCCAATAAAATCCGGCTCGGTATGCTTTGGGCACGATGGTCCGAGAGGACGCGTGATGGCCACAGGTCCCCGAGTGGATGTCATCAAGGATTATTCAACCTTCCTCCGGTGTTATGCATTTCTGACCAACTCCAGTCACACTTTCTCTGTACAACTGTCCCCTTATCACGGTAAAGGCCTTAGATCAACGGACAATCTGTCGAGCCTCTTCTTCGTCCTCCGGGAGTTCTTTCCTAAAGATATACGCGATATATGGTACTGTCCAATCAGGAGTGATCACTAAAGCTTCCATGATCAGGTCGACTACTGCTGGGACTTCAACCTCAGTTGGATCTGTAACACTCTTAGGTTGCGGAGCTTCGTCGGTAAAAGGATCTTCTACGACTGACGGAGTGTGGATATGTTCCAAGAACACATTACTGGGGATGGCTTTTCTCTTAGATCCTATCTTCGCCAGATCGTCAGCTGCTTGATTTTTCAGTCGGGGTATGTGGTGGAGCTCTAATCCTTCGAACTTCTTTTCGAGCTTCCTCACTGCATTGCAGTATCCAGTCATGGCTGGGCTTCTAACGTCCCACTCCTTCATCACCTGATTGACCACCAAATCTGAGTCGCCATAAACCATAAGGCGACGGACGCCGAGTGAAATGGCCATGCGCAACCCATACAAGAGTGCTTCATATTCTGCTTCATTGTTGGAGGAATCAAAGTGGATCTGGAGCACATATCTGAGCTTGTCTCCTCGGGGGGAAACCAAAACAACCCCAGCACCAGAACCATTTAACATCTTAGAGCCATCAAAGAACATGGTCCAATGCTCCGAGTGAACTTGAGTCGGCTGCTGTTGCTCAATCCACTCGGCAAGGAAATCTGCTATAGCCTGGGACTTAATGGCTTTCTTTGCCTCGAATTTGACATCAAGGGGAAGGAGTTCAATCGCCCACTTAGCCACTCGACCAGTTGCATCTCTGTTGTGCAGAATCTCTGACAATGGTGCGTCGCTGACGACTGTAATGTCATGATCAGAGAAATAATGAGCAACCTTCTTCATGGTCATGTAGATCCCATATACGAGCTTCTGATAATGAGGATATCTTTGCTTCGATGGGGTCAAAACTTCGAAGAGATAATACACTGGGCGCTGAACTTTGAAGGCTTTCCCTTCTTCTTCCCGCTCGACCATAAGTACTGTACTGACGACTTGTCCTGTGGCTGCAATATAAAGCAACAGAGGCTCTTCGCTGATTGGAGCAGCAAGCACCGGCTGGGTGGAGAGCAGAGTTTTTAACTCGGCAAACGCTACATCAGCTTCTGGAGTCCACTCGAACTTGTCTGCCTTCTTCATCAGTCGGTAAAGGGGCAATGCCTTTTCACCGAGGCGAGAGATGAATCGAATTAAAGCGCCCAAGCATCCAGTAAGCTTCTGTACGTCGTGCACACGCACAGGGCATTTCATTCGGAGTATGGTGCCAACTTTTTCTGGGTTAGCATCGATTCCTCGTTCTGAAATGAGAAAACCGAGTAACTTTCTGCCAGGTACTCCGAATGTGCACTTCGATGGATTGAGCTTGATATCATACCTTCTGAGATTGGCAAATGTTTCAGCTAGGTCAGTCAATAGGTCGGAACCCTTTCTCGACTTGACCACGATATCATCCATGTACGCTTTCACATTCCGACTGATTTGAGTGAGTAAACACTTTTGAATCATTCTCATGAACTTGGCTCCGGCGTTCTTGAGGCCGAATGGCATGGTGATATAGCAGAAGCACCCGAATGGAGTGATGAAAGTTGTTTTGATTTCGTCAGGTCCATACAGACGGATCTGATGATACCCGGAATAAGCGTCTAAAAAAGACAATCTCTCACACCCTGCGGTCGAGTCGATAATTTGGTCGATGCGAGGGAGAGGAAAATGATCTTTCGGGCAGGCCCGATTGATATGTTTGAAATCAATGCACATGCGAAGTGAGTTGTCCTTCTTGGGAACCATGACGACATTGGAGAGCCACTCAGAGTGGTATATCTCTCGGATGAACTCTGCTGCAAGGAGTCGAGCCACCTCCTCGCCAATGGCTTTTTTCTTCTGAACGGCGGACCGTCGAAGATGTTCTTTAACGGGTTTCGCTTTTGAGTCGACTCTAAGGCGATGCTCAGCCAGCCCCCTGGGAACACCCGACATGTCAGTTGGCTTCCATGCAAAGATGTCCCAGTTCTCACGGAGGAACTGGATGAGCGCTTCTTCCTATTTAGAGTCGAGTGTTGTGGAAATATGGGTCGGAGCTGCATTGGGGTTAGTCGGGTGGATATGAACTGGCTTTGTCTCCCCAGACGACTGAAATGCTGACTCTGTGGCGGGCTTCTTGGCCCGCAGCAAATCACTCGGATCTGCATTCTTCTTGTATTCCTCCAGCTCTACCACTGTTATCTGGTCATCCGCAATCTTTGAGCCTTTATGGAAACACTCTTCTGCCTTTTTTCGGCTGCCAGTGATGGTGATCACGCCTTTGGGGCCAGGCATATTTAACTTGAGGTACACATAACATGGTCGAGCCATGAAGCGGGCATAGGCTGGTCTTCCCAAAATAGCGTGGTAGGCGCTTCGGAAATCCACGACTTCAAATGTCAGCTTCTCTTTGCGAAAATGCTTCGAGTCGCCGAACACTACATCCAGAGCTATTTGGCCGAGTGACTCAGCCTTCTTTCTCGGGATGACTCCGTGAAAACTCATGTTGCTGGAACTGAGCCTCGACATCGGAATGCCCATTCCCTTGAGCGTCTCTGCATACAGTATGTTCAATCCACTACCGCCATCCATCAATACCTTCGTCAGTCGAGTGCCTTCGACGACTGGGTCGACCACCAGCGCTTGCCTCCCAGGGGTGGCAATGTGAGTAGGGTGATCATACTGGTCGAAAGTAATGGGAGTTTGCGACCATCTCAGATAGCTTGGTGTCACCGGGGCGACCATATTGACCTCATGGTTGATCACTTTCAGTCGACTTTTGCTCTCTACATCAGCAAAAATCATCAGAGTGGAGTTGACATGAGGGTACTCTCCATCACTGTCCTCCTTGTCCTCGGCCTTGTCCGACTCCTTCTCTTTGTCCTTCGGTTGTTTTCCTTGAAACTGCTGGATTAAGAGCCGGCACTGGCGAGTGGTAGCTTTGGGTAGATGAAGTTACCCTCTTCGTCTTTCTTCATGTGGATATGACACGGTAGATCCATCATGTTGTTACCTTCCATATCTTTTACCTTCTTGGGGTTCCAAGAACCTTTGGGCTTCCCTTTGAATTTGCCCTGAGTCACGGCCAGAGCCTCTCCAGGAGCAGCTAGCTCGGCCTTCCGCTTCTGCTTCCGACTGGAGTTTCCTTTCTCTGACTGACTCGGCTTGAACTTGCCACTCCGGAGTCGGTCCTCTTCTTCGCCATTGGCGTACTTGGTGGCTATTTCCATCATCCGACTCAGGGTCATATCTCCAGTTCGACCAAACTTCAAGCTCAACTCTCTGTTCTTGACACCATCCTTGAAGGCGCAGACCGCTTGATGGTCTGACACATTCTCTACAGTATGATGCAAAGTGATCCATCTCTGGATGTGATCTCTCAGAGTTTCACTCGACTTTTGTACGCAAACTTGCAGCTCTGTCAATCCGGCCAGTCGCTTGCAAGTTCCCTCGAACGTCCTGACGAACACTCGGGAAAGATCTTCCAAGGTGTAAATGCTACTAGGAGCTAACTGATTCAACCACGCCCTGGCCGAACCCTCTAGCATAAGTGGCAAATGCTTCATGGCCACCTCATCATTTCCGCCACCAATCTAAACAGCCACTCAGTAGTATTCAAGCCAAGTTTCAGGCTTAGACTCTCCGGTGAACTTACTCACTCCAGTCGCCAACCTGAAGTTGGGGGGTATCACTGCGGCTCTGATGGCTCTGCTAAAGCATTCTGGACCTGAAACGTGGACTCGGCTGCTTGTGGGCACATCTCTATCATGGCCCCTCTATGAGCTCTGTTCCGGTCGACCAAACCTTGCACGATGATGGATCTCGCATCAAAGCCCGGCTCTCTGGGGTCGACTGGAGCTCTCCGCCCAACACTGAGCTGGCGTCTGTCATCTTGCTGCCGATGGACGTTAGACCCACTTCTCGGGGGAGGAGTGGGCACTCGGCGCCTGTCATCATGATCAAATCGATCATCATAGTGGTCCCGCCGGCCTTCACGTCCCACGCGCCTCGGAGGCGACCTTGGACTGTGAGCTGACTGAACAGTATTCGCAGCGACGGATCGACTGTGAATCCTGTTGCGTGACTATGACACAACTGAATTCTGATCTCCTGCCGCCCGGAGCAAATCTCTGATCTGCATCAAGCCTCTTCCAGCCTCCGACTGAGAGGGCTGAATTGACTCTGCTATACGGGCTGCAGCTGCCAAATTCTGAATCGGGGTTTGATATACCTTAGTCGGTTGTGGAAAGAGCTGACGTCGGCTGGAGTCGGGTACTCGTTGACGCGCACGCTCGTCGAGTGCTCGCTGGAGGTTCTCCAGTCGAGTGCGTTGAGCCAAGTTGGCCAAACGTGCCTCTTCCAGGGCACGAGCCTCAGGGGTTTCTCCCGCAATGGGAGTATGCAGGGCATCCATGTTCCGGCGGCGAAGTTCTTCCCTCTGCTGAGAAGTGAGTGGCTCGGGTTGATACTCTTCATGGGCCTGAGCGGGGTCGCCCCCGTCGTCCATCCCGTCGTTGCGGGGGAAACCGGGAGGACTACGAGGCTTGTTGACCATCAGGACCTCCGCCGCTGGATCACTGCTATCACACTCGGATGCAGTCTCTACGGAGCCAGTCGAACAGGCCGTAGAGAGATTCGTCGGGAGTGCTTGCGCTGGCGGGAGACAGGGAGGGAGGACGGCACAGGAGTCGACCGGTATGGGGTCGACGGCTGCCGCAGCAGGACGCCGCGGACACACGCCCGAAAGTGCGTCGCCCCGCGGACGGGGAGCACGTCGATGTCGAGTGGTGCCTCCTGGAGCCAAGCGGAGTCGTCGGTGATGAAAGCGAGCGCACCGAGACGGATCTCGCGGCCCTCGACCAGAGCTCCGCCGGAAACCATGATGAAGGCAATCGGACAAATTGCAACTTCTCCAAAAAGTCACTAAGACACCTGCCCCACGGTGGGTGCCAACTATCGTGGTTCTAAGTCTGACAGTAGAATGGGGGGTAGGTATGGAGAGGCAAGATCCTAGCTATGGAGTAGTTGTACACACGAGTGTTTAACGAGTTCAGGCCCTTCTCTGAGGAAGTAAAAGCCCTACGTCTCGGAGCCCGGAGGCGGTCGACTGGTTTATGTGTATATGAGTTACAGGGTGCGAATCCTTCTACCAGTGGAGGGGGGTGGCTTATATAGAGGACGCTAGGACCCCAGCCAACCCACGTAGCTGAGGGTTAAAGTACATTAAGGCCGGGCGTTACTGGTAACGCCCTACATAAAGTGTCATCATGACCATTAAGACTACTTAATTACAGACCGTTTGGATATAGAGTAGATCCTGAACTCCTGATGGTCGAGTGAGTCTTCATGGTCAAGTGTCTTTAGGTTCGTCGAGTGTCTTCTAGCCGGTCGAGTGGAGCCTCTCTTGGTCGACTGGAAGGTAGCTTCGTCTAAGGATGTCCTTGGGTATGGTATCCTAGATAGGTCCATGACCCTACCCTAGGTACATAACATCATCACTCATCACTGAGGGAAATACCTACCGTTTCTGTGCTGCATCATCCCTTCCTCTTTGGGGAAATACCGACGTAGTTTGAGCCAATATCAAAAGGAATTTTTGGCGCCGTTGCCGGGGAGGATCAAGTCAAGGTAGTCTCCTGACAACTGGCCAATTTCTGGTGACGTTGCCGGGGAAACATCATCAACATATACCAGGTTCCTAATTACAAATCCCATCTCCTTGCAATTTATATTATTTGACATTTGCCTCTCATTTTCCTCTCCCCCACTTCACCAAAGAAAATGCCATTTTATTCGCCCTCTTTTTCATTCGTTGTTTTCTTGTCAGATCTGTTTTTGAGTGCAATCTTGTTGCGTAGTCATGATGACTCAAGAGAACACCAAGTTGTGTGATTTCTCCAATACCAACAACAATGATTTTATTAGCACTTCAATCGCTCCTCCCGCCACAAGTGCGGAATCTTGTGATATTGATGCCGCTTTGTTGAATCTTGTTATGGACGATCAATTTTCTGGTACTCCTAGTGAGGATGTCGCGTCCCATCTTAACACATTCGTGAAATTATGCGATATTCAAAAGAAAAAGGATGTGGACAATGATATTGTGAAGTTGAAATTATTCCCGTTTTCTTTGCGAGATCGTGCAAAATTTTGGTTTTCTTCTTTGCCTTGCAATAGTATCGATTCTTGGGATAAGTGCAAAGATGCTTTTATTACTAACTATTTTCCGACCGTGAAAATTATTTCCTTAAGACATGAATCATGAATTTTAAGCAACTTGAGCATGAACATGTTGCGCAATCTTGGGAAAGAATGAAATTGATGCTAAGAAATTATCATTTGGATGAGCATACAAAATATTTATGCGGGGATTGAATTTTGTTTCTAGAAATACTTTTATGGAAATTACTTTGGGTGAAGCTACTAAATTTCTAGATAATATTATGGCAAATTATTCACAATGGCATACCAAAAGAGCTCCTACTAGTAAAAAAGTTAATTCGGTTGAAGAAATTTCTTCTTTGAGTGAAAAAGTTCATGCTCTTATGAAATTGATTGGTAATAAAAGTGTTCCTATTGATTTTAATGATGTGCCTTTGTCTACTTTGACTGAGCAAAATAGTGATGTCATAGACGTGAATTTTATCTCGCGAAACAATTTCAATAACAATGCTTATAGAGGTAATTTTAATCCTAGGCCTTTTCCTAGTAATTCCTCTAATAATTATGGTAATCCTTATAATGATAATGATAATATTATTAATAATAGGAACACCTCTGATCTTGAGAATAATATTAAAGAATTTATCAATACTCAAAAAGTTTTCAATGCTACAATAGAAGAAAAGTTGAATAAGATTAATGTTATGTCTAGAAGTATTGATAGAATTTCTCATGATGTAGAAAATCTCAAGATGAAATTTTTTGTTCCTAAGGTTGAGGAATCAATTAAAGCTTTATATGTTTCTATGGATGAATGTAAGAAAAGAACCGCTATGCTTAGAGCTAAAGTGATTGCTTTCATAAAAGTGATGAAGATCTTAAAGTGATTGGTGTTTCCTCTATTGATTCTTTGTTTAATAAGATTAAAATTGATGATAAAGGGACTGGAGAAGAATCAACTTTAGCTAGAAGGTATCCTGATAATTTGGAGGGTGAAAATCTTGTTGAGAAAATTGATAAAAGTGGGTTTGGAGAGGTCAAAACTTTAACTAGTGATGTGCCCACTCTTTTGGATTACAAAGACTTTAATTATGATAATTTCTCTTTGATTGATTGTATTTATTTGTTGCAATCCATGGTAAATTCACCCCATGCTTATGAACAAAATAAAGCTTTTACTAAACATATTGTTGATGCTATGATGAAAGCTTTAGAAGAAAAGTTGGAATTAGAGGTTTCAATTCCTAGAAAATTACATGATGAATGGCAACCTACTATCAAAGTCAAGATTAAAAATTATGACTATTTTGCTTTATGTGACTTGGGTGCTAGTTTTTCTACAATTCCAAAATCTTTATGTGATGTGCTTGGTCTTACCGATATTGAAGAATGTTCTTTAAATTTGCACTTGGCGGGTTCTACTATTAAAAAGCCTATGGGAAGAATTGATGATGTTCTTATTATTGAAAATAGGAATTAGTGCCCATAGATTTTATTATTCTTGATATTGATTGCAATCCATCTTGTCCAATTATTCTTGGCAGACCGTTTTTACGTACTATCGGTGTCGTGATTGATATGAAAGAAGGCAATATTAAATTTCAATTTCCACTAAGGAAGGGTATGGAACACTTCCCTACAACTAGAATTAATCCACCACATGAATCAATCATGAGGGCATCGTATGTATCGAGAAACAAATATGACAACACTTAAATATTTGCATTATGCCTAGCTAGGGGCGTAAAAGGATAACGCTTGTTGGGAGGCAACCCAATGAATAAAATTTATTTTCATATTTTTCTTTCTGTTCTTGAGTGTTTGCAAAATTATTCCTCTACTATGATTTTTTTTGTTTTAATTAGTGTTTGTTCCAAGCGAAGCCTTTGGGATCATGTTGGGTGATAGTTGATTTGATCTTATTGAAAAACAGAAACTTTGCATTCAGTAAAATAATTTTCATAAATCACAGAAACGTGCTTTTGCTCTGATTTTTTATACAAGATTTATATACAAATTTCCCATGCTTTCGTATTTTTTTAGAATATTTGGAGTTACAGAAGTATACGAAGTTCCCTGATTACTACAGTCTGTTCTGTTTTTGACAGATTCTGTTTTCTTTGCGTTCTGTGCTTATTTCGATGAATCTATGGTTTGTATTGGAGGGTATAAGCTATAGTAAAGTTGGAATACGTTAGATATAATGCAAAAATAAAATATTAATTGGTTTGCAACAGTACTTAGAGTAGTGATTTGCTTTGTTATACTAAGGGATTTCACGAAGGTTTTGTTGAGTTTTGTGTGATTGAAGTTTTCAAGTTTTTGGTGATGGATGAAGGAATAAGGATTAAGAAGAGCCTAACTTTGGGGATGCCCCATGGCATCCCAAGCTATTATATAAAAGAGAAGCAAGCAACTAAGCTTGGGGATGCCCCGATTGGCATCTCCTCTTTCTTCTAACGACCATCGATATTTTACTTGGAGCTATATTTTTATTCGTCGCATATCATGAGTTTTGCTCGGAGCGTCTTGTATGATATGAGTCTTTGCTTGTTTTGATTTTTATTTAATTCATCTATCCTTGCTGAACACACCTATTTGAGAGAGCCAAAATTATGCTATGACTTGCTAGAATTGCTCTCTATGCTTCACTTAAACCTTTATGAGCTATGGAATTGCTCCAGTGCTTCCCTTATATATTTTTAGCAGGGTGTGCTTTATTATTTTTGAAGAAATGCTCTCATGCTTCACTTAGATTTATTTGAGAGTTAGTAAAAATTTAAGAAATTCTCTCTTGCTTCACTTAAATTATTTTGAGAGAAGAAATTTTTATGATCATGTTCTTCACTTAGATTTGTTTGAGCTATCAAAAGCAACATATGAAATTAGTCCCAAAGTGATAGATATTCAAGAGGGATATAGTAAAAACTTTCATCAAGATCATTGGACAAAATAAACTTGATTCCTTGTAATAGTTTTGCAATATGTTGATATAATATGTGAGTCATGTTGATGAGTAATTTTGCTTTAGTAAGAATATTGGTGTTAAGGTTTGTGATTCCCTATGCAAGCATGAAAGTCGATAGTTATGCAATGAAATTACATCGTACTTGTGGTGCATTATTTGGTGTTAGTTATGCTTAATGCTCACTTATGAGATTTTTCGTTTCTTGGTTGGATGCTTCTCAATCTTTTGCTAGCCTTCATTTGCACTAAGTATGATCACTACTTGTGCATCCAAAATCCTTAAACCAGTTTTGCCACATGAGTCCACTATACCTACCTATATGCGGTATTTTTGTGCCATTCTAAGCAAATTTGTATGTGCCATCTCTATATTTCAAAATAAATTTCTCTTCTATGTGCTCGTACTGGTCATGAAACGGTCGGGGGTGGCTGGTATTTTTCCATGCTAGATGTGTTATTCTCAAGATGAGTGCTTATTCTCTTGTCATTTCATGAGAGTAAGGCAAAGGTATTAGGGATGCCCAATCCCGAAATGAAAAACGAATTTACTTTATGTTGTCAAATAATAAATTTCTTGGAAAGTGTTGGTATGGACGGCACCCGTGGATTCGGTTAGCCGTGGAATGTGAAAGTATGGTGGAAAAAGGAATAAACTTTATTTTTTGTTTGGGAACTGCCTATGATATATCTAGCATGGAAAGTATTGGGAACTACTCGATCGTTTTCGTTGATAGGAAAAGCATGCCACCCAAAAATGTTTTATCTCTATCTTTTTTTTCTTTGAGCTCCGGTACCTCTGCAAATCCCTACTTCTCTCTGCGAAGGGCCTTTCTATTTACTTTATGCAATTTTTATTTTTATTTTTTTGAGTCTCCATCTTCTCTTATAATGCACCAACTAAGGGGCACTATGGTTGTACTTGAGCATTGGGTGTAGCTAATATGCGAGTGTGTTTCACGAATGGATCAATGATTGAGCATAATGGGCTAGGGATAACATGCTTTAGTGTTGATATTTTAAAAGACATGGTTGCTTGTTGATATGCTTGAGTATTGAAATCTTCATGTCAAATGTAGACTACTGCTTTGAATCATATAAAATTCCAAATGTCAATGTTATAAAGAAAAGAATATGTGATGAACATGTTAGGCAACATTCCACATCAAAAATTTTGTTCTTATATTTACCTACTCGAGGACGAGCAAGAATTAAGCTTGGGGATGTTTATATGTCTCCAACATATCCATAATTTTTTATTGTTCCATGTTGTTATATTATCATTCTTGGATGTTTTACTATCATTGTATAGCAACTTTATATCAGTTTTTGGGACTAACCTATTGACATAGTGTCCAGTGCTAGTTGCTGTTTTTTGCTTGTTTTTTACTTCGGAGAAAATCAATACCGAACATAGTCCAAAGGCAGCGAAACTTTTTGGTGATTTTTTCTGAACCAGAAGACACCTGTTGGGCCAATAAAGTACCTGAGGGGGCTATAAGGGGAGCATAACCCACCAGGACACGCCTGGGGGCCCAGGCACGCCAAGGTGTTTTGTGCCCACCTCGGCCGCCTCTCGCACCGCCTCTTTGCTCTATAAATACCCCAAATATTCCAGAAACCCTAGGGGAGTCGACGAAAATCAATTCCAACCACCGCAAGTTCTAGAAACCACAGATCCAATCTAGACACCATCACAGAGGGGTTCATCATCCTCATTGGTGCCTCTTCGAAGATGCGTGAGTAGTTCATTGTAGATCTACGGATCCATAATTAGTAGCTGGATGGCTTCCTCTCTCTCTCTCTCTCTCTCTCTCTCTCTCTCTCTCTCTTGATTCTCAATACAATGGTCTCTTGGAGATCTATTTGATGTAACTCTTTTTGCAGTGTGTTTGTTGGGATCCGATGAACTTTGAGTTTATGATCAGGTCTATGTTTTTATCCATGAAATTTGTTTGAGTCTTCTGATCTCTTACATGTATGATTACTTATAGCCTCGTATTTCTTCTTCGAATCTTTGGTTTAGTTAGGCCGACTAGATCAATTTTTCTTGCCATGGGAAGAGGTGCTTTGGGATGGGTTCGATCTTATGGTGCTTGATCCCAGTGACAGAAGGGGAATCGACACGTATGTATCGTTGCCATTAAGGATAACAAGATGGGGGTCTAATTCCTACATGAATAGATCTTGTCTACATCATGTCATTGTTCTTATTGCATTACTCTGTTTTTCCACGAACTTAATACACTAGACGCATGCTGGATAGCGGTTGATGTGTGGAGTAATAGTAGTAGATGCAGGCAGGAGTCGGTTAACTAATCTTGAACATGATGCCTATATAATGATCATTGCCTGGATATTGTCATAATTATTTGAAGTTCTATCAATTGCCCAACAGTAATTTGTTTATGCACTGTATGCTATTTTTCTCGAGGGAAGCCACTAGTGAAATCTACGCCCCCCCCTCCCCCCCCCCGTCTCTTCATTATCATATTTGCCTTCAACATCTATTTTTATTCGCTTTTATTTTTAGATCTATTAATCCAAAAATTTAAAAATACCTCGCTGAATTTTATTTGCTTTTATTTGCATCTATCAATCTACTACAATTTTATCCCGTCAACTTGACAATTTCTGGCACTATTACCCGAAAGGGATTGACAACCCCTTTAACACGTTGGGTTAAAAGTATTTGTTCTTTGTGTGCAGGTACCGTTTACGTAGTGTTGCATGGTTCTCCTACTGGTTCGATAACCTTGGTCTCATCACTAAGGGAAATACCTACCATTGTTGTGCTGCATCATCCCTTCCTCTTTGGGGAAATACCGACGTAGTTCAAGCCAACATCATGTTCACGCCTGCCCCATACAACCTCCTCACAATTATAAAGGGCAATATGGACCTTGATAAATCATACCACACTTTTCATACGTATACGCGAGACCTCTTGGCCCCAGGGCCTCAGTCAATTCTCACGCCTAGGACGATCCATTAAGTCAAGACCGTCAGTTTTATTTAGAAAATGTATGGCAAAAGGAGATCATGAGACCACAATATGCATCCGCTCCTGAACTACCTCCCAAGCTCCGCGCTGACGATGGAACAGACATTGTCGCAACAGTGGAGCCCCAGGACACATGTCCACCACGAGGGTGTAGCCGCCACCACACCGTCCTTACTTGAAAAGACTGGATTCCAAATCCATCCGCAACGATAGGACCAATCGTCTCATCCGAGTAGGATTTGAATAAAATTTATTCAGCGCCGCCATAGTCGCCGCATGAGCCAAGACAATGAGCCTAAAATATCCACACGCGTCGATCCGGTGACCCGCCTCATCGCCGGAGGGTTCACGCCTGTCGCATACAACCTCCTCACAAAACGTATAAATTATGGACCTTCCCTTGACAAATCATACCTCACTTTTCAAAACGTATGGCGAAAGGAGATCATGAGGCCTCGACCTCAAGACCTCAACCTCACTCCACCCAGCGACTTGTTCTGATTTCAAAAGCGCGAATTATATAAGAAAAACAAAACATCTGTCATATAAAAAACAATTTCTGAAAAAATCTAAAATTTTCTTTTAAAAAATATGAACAATTTGCAAATGCTGAATATTTGGGAAAAGGCAAATAATTTATAAAAATCCAGACATTTTTAAATGAATCTTTCTCGAATTTAGGGGAAAATCTAAAAATGTGACAAATTTTTGGGATTCCGAACATTTTCTAAAAAATGTAGGCATTTTATAAAAATGCAAAAATATGAAAATTCCAAACATTATTAGAAAAACATGAAAAAATAAATCAAAATACGATTTCTTTTTAAAAGCACGAACATTTTTTGAAAATATTTTTAGGTATCTGACAAACATTTGTAAGAAACAACTTTTTTGGGATTTTTGAAGAATTTTTCAAAGCGGGAACATTTTTTTGTATCCCAATTTTTTAAGTTATGAACAAAAATTGATAATAAGGATATTTTTTAACTTCTAAATTTTCTGAAAAGCACGAACATTTTTTGTTGAAAATACGAACATTTTTTATTGAAAAAATTATAACATGAACAATTTTTGAAATTTCCAAACATTTTTTGAAAACCTGAATTGAAAAAAAGTACAAACAGTTCTAGAACCAACAGGAGCGATACAGTCACCTAGTTGGGTCAAGGCTTAAGTGTTTTTTTCTAACTTTTTTGTTATTCTTCTCTTTTTTTGTTAATTCAATTTTCCTTTTTAAACTTCATTATTCTTTTTGAAACCAGTCCAAAATATTGAAATATTGTTCGGAATACCAAAATAACACTTCTAAAGAAAATTTTAAATTATGATATTAATTTTTCCGCCAAACATTAATTAAACATTTTTTATGAAAAACATTTACTGTTTGTAATTTTGTCACTTTGTATTTATTAATTATGTTAAAAATTAAAATGATATTCCCTCCATTCTATAATATAAAAGCATTTTTTACACTAGCGTAATGTCAAAAGCGCTCTTATATTGTGGTACGGAGGGAGTAGTTTTAAGTACCTGTTTAAATTATACTTTTTTATTTTAAACCTAGCATGAATGCCTACCATGGACATGCCAACCTTCTCGCAAGTTGTGGTGATTTCAAGAATGTTCCAAACAACACCATGTTCATCGTATGGTGTCCGGGTGCCAGAAGGATTCGTTTGAGAGCGCGTAGTTTCTCGACATTCGTCAGATGGCCCAATTTTTTTCATTAACTTGTATGACCAACTCAAGGCAACATACCAAGTTATTTTGGTTTTTGATATTTTTTGCATTTTTTAGAGTTTTCTCGGTAAAAAATGGATAAATGGTCGGACGTGTCGCAACTTGCATACAGTGTCAGAAATCATTTAAACCTGGCATGAATGCATACCATGGGCATTCCCATCTGGTTGCAAAAGTTGGAGTCATTTTAAGAATGTCCAGGTTGAACGGAGTTTGCCTGGGTAGGCCAGAAGGCTCCGCTTGCGAGCACGTTGTTTCTTGACATCCTTGAAGTGACCCCAATTTTTTTCATGGACTTATATCACAAATTCAACGCACCATGCCAAGCTGTTTAGGTTTTCGACAAGTTTAGCATTTTTTTAGAGTTTTCTTGGTGAAAAAAGCCTGATAATGCCCGAATGTGACGCAACTTGCATAAGATATCGTAATTCGTTCAAACATGATATGGATGCCTACCATTGGCATGCCTACCCACTGGAAAAAGTTGGGGTTATTTCATGCATGTCTAAAAATAGACCATGTTTAATGGAGGGTGTTCATGTAGACAAGAAGGGTCCATTTTAGAGTGTGCGTTTTTTTGGTATCCTTCAAATGACCCAATTTTTTCCATGAGCTTATATGACCAATTAAAGCCACCATGCCAATATGTTGTATTCGACAAATCTTGCATTTTTTGATGTTTTCTAGGTAAAAAATGGTCGATAATTGGCCGGACGTGACGCAACTTGCATACGATGTCGGAATTCGTTCAAACCTGGTGTGAATGTCTACCATGGGCAAGCCCGTGCGCTGGCAAAATTTGTGGTCATTTCATTCATGTCCAAAAATATACCATCTACAATGGAGGGTGTTCGGGTAAGACAGAGGGTTGTTCGAGAGCACATTTTTTCGGCATCCGTCGAATGACACCAGTGTTTGTTCCATGAGCTTATATGATCAATGAAAGGAACCATGCAAAGTTGTGTGAGTTTTTGACAATTTTATCTTTTTCTAGAGTTTTATCGGTGAAAAATGGCCGATTAATAGCCGAACGTGATGCAATTTGCATATAGTGTCGGAATTCGTTCAAACCTGGCATGAATGCCTATCATGGGCATGCACACCTACTGGAAAATTTTGATGTCATTTTATGCATGTCCAAAAATAGAACATGTTCAATGGAGAGTGTTCGGGTGGCAAGAAGGGTCCGTTTGAGAGCGGGCTTTCTAGCATCCGTCAATGACCCCAAATGTTTTCCATGAGGTTATATGACCAATTGGAGGCACCATGCCAAGTTGTTTGAGCTTTTGACAAATTTTCATTTTCGGGTGCTTTCTCGATAAAAAAGGCACATAAATGGCCGGACGTGTTGCAACTTGCATACGGTGTTAGAAATGGTCCAAACGTAACATGAGCATACCGACCTGCTTGCAAAAGTTGGGGTCATTTGAAAGATGTCCAAAAATAGACAATGTTGGGTGTTCGGGTAGGTGAGAAGGGCCCGTCTGAGAGTATGTTGTTTTTTGAGAACCTTTTTAAAATGCATGAACATTTTTTTTGTTTTGCACAAATATTTTTAAAATACGTGAAGATTTTTTTGAACTGGCAAACATTTTTGTAATTCATGAATAGCTTTGAAATTTTGTCAACATTATAAAAAACTCGTGAACAAATTTTGAAATTCCTAACATATGTTCCATTTCATATCTTTTTTGAAAATACCAACTTTTTTTAAATATGTGAATATTTTTTGATTCTGCGAAAATTTTATGATTTCTTGAACATTTTTTCAAAATGCAAAATTTCTAAAATTTGGAAACTTTTTGGAATAGAAAACTATTTAAAATAGAAACAAATAAAAAAGGTAAAAAATAAATTAAGAAAACCGAGCGCGCCTTACATGGGCCGGCCCAAAAGGGCGTGTTGTATAGGATGTCCTGGTCTTTTAGCATTGATTTGAAAAGATTCCACACCTTGCTGTGGGCTAGGGATAGAGCAGCTCTTCGAAGCTGGGCGTTCTGTGTGATTATGGAGGAAGTGTAGTACTCGCCCCAAAATGCAAGCCGGGATACTTACTTAAAGAAAGGGGGAGCGGTGGGCCTTCAAAAGGGAGCGAGGGAGTGATGGGCAACCTTTTTCTATATGTTGCTCGTGAGCCGCCAAGTACCAGTTCGCAACAGTACTGGCGTTAAAGGATCGGTTCTTCACTTGCGGATCATTCGCCAGTCAAAGAATATAAAAGAATTAAACTAGGCATGTTGAGTAAGTTGTCCCACTTGGTTAATAGAATTGCACTCAATCAGGAGGTTGGGAGTTTGAATCACGTTGCTGCACATTTTTTGAGTTTTTAACCGAGAAGAAAAAGAGCAAATGGGCCGGGCCTGAGCATAGGGGGGTGCTGAATAGGACCGGACGGTACGTACACAGTGGGTGACATATTTTCAAAAAAGACCATTCTACCCTTTGTTACGAAGAGGTATGGAGAGATGTCATCCGTTAACGTGTTTAGGGGGGTTGTACTGAAGCGAAAGTGGATTTCAAATACTTAGGCCCTGTTTGGAGAACCTCCACTCCACAACTCCACTCCGGGCCTAAAGTGGAGGGGGGTGCTGAATAGGACCAGGTGGTACATACAAAGTGGGTGAAGTATTTTCAAAAAATACCATCATACCCTTTATTATGAAGAGGTATTGAGAGATCTAATCCGTTGGTGTGTTTTAAGGGGGTTGTACCAAAGCAATAGTGAAATTCAAATAGTTAGTCCCTATTCGAAGAACCTCCACTCCAAAACTCCACTCCCGGAGCAAGTGGAGTTACTGTTGAAAGTCGCGGGGCTGCTGTTGACGGCCATGGGACTAGTGGGAGGCTGGGAGCACTAGGTGAGGGAGTCCTGGATTAAGGGGTCCTCGAACGGCCAGACTATGTAGAGTGGGCCGGACTGTTGGGCCGTGAAGATACAAGACCAAAGACTCTCACCTGTGTTCGGATGGGACTCTCCTTGGCGTGGAAGGCAAGCTTGGCACCCCGATATCAAGATTCCTTTCTCTGTAACCAACTTTGTACAACCCTAGTCCCCTGTGGTGTCTATATAATCCGAAGGACTTAGTCCATAGAGGCAATCATAATCATACAGGCTAGACTTCTAGGATTTTAGCCATTACGATCTCGTGGTAGATCAACTCTTGTCATACTCATATTCATCAAGATCAATCAAGTAGGAAGTAGGGTATTACCTCCATAGAGAGGGCCCGGACCTGGATAAACATTGTGTCCCCCGCCTCCTGTTACCATTAACCTTAGACGCACAGTTCGGGACCCCCTACCCGAGATCCGCCGGTTTTGACACCGACATTGGTGCTTCCATTGAGAGTTCCGTTGCGTCGTCACCAAAAGGTTTGATGGCTCCGTCAATCATCTACAACAATGCAGTCCAGGGAGAGGTTTTCCTCCTCGGACAGATCTTCGTATTCAGCGGCTTTGCACTACAGGCCAACTCGCTTGGCCATCTAGGGCAGATCGACAGCTATGCCCCTGGCCATCAGGTTAGGTTTGGAAGCTTGAATTACGTTGCAGATATCCGCGGGGACTTGATCTTCGACGGATTCGAGCCCATGGCAGACGCTCCCTGCCACCATGATGAATATGACCTAAATCTGTCATCAGATCGTGCCCAGGAGATAGCACCTGTAATTGCTCTAGCCCTGGATCTGGAGAAGATTGCGCCGTCCAAGGACGGGAAGCTCAACCCCGCCGTAGAAGCCGCAGACTCAGTGGCGTTAGAGCCGCACACAGATCCAACCTCGAGCGGGGCCTGTGTCACCGGAACCTCGGATTTGTCTCCGACCATAGGTTCCGAACCGCGTGCATCCGCGCCCATTGAACCTGATTAGGTGCCGATCATTGAATTCAGCTCCGTGGACATCTTCTGACACTCACCTTTAGGTGATGTAATAAACTCATTAAAAGCCTTCTCCTTATCAGGGGACTCTCAGCTGAACTATATCCAGTTTGGATTGGAAGCTGATGACGGAGAATTCCGCTTCCCACCCACCACCCACTTCAGAGCCACTGTCCAAGACTTAACCGACATGCTCAATTATCGCTCCGAAGACATCAACAGTATGGACGTCGATGCCGGAGAGGAGAAGGCAAAAAAACCACCGCTTACAGGGCGCTGGACAGCCACCTCCTCATATGACGTATACATGGTGGATACACCCAAAGAGAACAACAGCGACAATGAAAAGGATCCAGTCAAGGATAAGCCTCCTGAAATATAGCCAAAGCACTGACATCAGCGACGCTGCTCTAAACCATGCTGTGGAAAAAACAGCAATACCGGCACAGAAGAAAATAATACTCCGGACGATGCTGAAGACAATGAAGACCCCGTTGAGCCAACCTCCGAACAGGATGAGCGGGAAGATGGGCGAGTCAGCCCTAATGAACATGTCGTTAACGAAGACTCGGAGGACAGTAATTATCTTCCACCCTCCGAGGATGAGGCAAGCCTCGGCGACGAAGACTTTATCATGCCTGAGGAGCCCGTCGATCAGGAGCGCTTTAAGCACCGGCTAATAGCCACTGCAAGGAGCCTAAAAAAAGTATCAACAGCTTCAAGCTGATCAAGATCTACTCAATGACAGATGGACTAATGTCCTGGCAGTCGAGGAATACGGCCTCGAGTGCCCAAGAAAAAGTTACCCGAAACGCAAATTGTTACCCCAATTCAATGATGAGGCGCTGGAGCCCGTCCTACCAGCGCATAATGTGCCTGACCGACCACCACGTGGTCGGGACAAAGCAGCAACTCAAGCCGAACAACAGCTCACGGTAAGGGCAAAGACATAACAGCTCGGGGTCATGCATATGACCTGTGGCAGGACCTAGACAACAGAGCAGGTCAGACCAGATCGATCTACAGATCACGGGGACGTGCCCGGACGAGCAACGACGGCCATTGATGTCTACTACGTAACCTTCTTCTTATAGACGTTGTTGGGCCTCCAAGTGCAGAGTTTGTAGGACAGTAGCAATTTTCCCTCAAGTGGATGACCTAAGGTTTATCAATCCGTGGGAGGCGTAGGATGAAGATGGTCTCTCTCAAACAACCCTGCAACCAAATAACAAAGAGCCTCTTGTGTCCCCAACACACCCAATACAATGGTAAATTCTATAGGTGCACTAGTTCGGCGAAGAGATGGTGATACAAGTGCAATATGGATGGTAGATATAGGTTTTTCTAATCTGAAATTATAAAAACAGCAAGGTAACTAATAATAAAAGTGAGCACAAAAGGTATTGCAATGCTAGGAAACAAGGCCTAAGGTTCATACTTTCACTAGTGCAAGTTCTCTCAACAATAATAACATAACTAGATCATATAACTATCCCTCAACATGCAACAAAGAGTCACTCCAAAGTCACTAATAGCGGAGAACAAATGAAGAGATTATTGTAGGGTACGAAACCACCTCAAAGTTATCCTTTCTGATCGATCTATTCAAGAGTTTGTAGTAAAATAACACGAAGCTATTCTTTCTATTTGATCTATCATAGAGTTTATACTAGAATAACACCTTAAGACACAAATCAACCAAAACCCTAGTGTCAGCTAGATACTCCAATGTCACCTCAAATATCTGTGGGCATGATTATATGATATGCATCACACAATCTCAGATTCATCTATTCAACCAACATAAAGTACTTCAAAGAGTGCCCCAAAGTTTCTACCGAAGAGTCAAGACGAAAACGTGTGCCAACCCCTATGCATAAGTTCACAAGGTCACTGAACCCGCAAGTTGATCACCCAAACATACATCAAGTAGATCACGTGAATATCCCATTGTCACCACAGATAGGCACATGCAAGACATACATCAAGTGTTCTCAAATCCTTAAAGACTCAATCTGATAAGATAACTTCAAAGGGAAACTCAATCCATTACAAGAGAGTAGAGGGGGAGGAACATCATAAGATCCAACTATAATAGCAAAGCTCGCGATACATCAAGATCATGCCAAATCAAGAACACGAGAGAGAGAGACAGAGAGAGAGAGAGAGAGAGATCAAACACATAGCTACTGGTACATACCCTCAGCCCCGAGGGTGAACTACTCCCGCCTCGTCATGGAGTGCGCCGGGATGATGAAGATGGCCACCGGTGAGGGATCCCCCCTCCGGCAGGGTGCGGGAAGAGGGTCCTGATTGGTTTTTGGTGGCTACAGAGGCTTGCGGTGGCGGAACTCCCGATCTATTGTTTCGGGGGTTTCTGTATTTATAGGAGGGTTTGGCGTCGAGAACAAGTCAGGAGGACCCACAGGGTGTCCACGAGGCAGGGGGCGCGCCCCAGAGGGGTGGGCGCGCCCTCCACCCTCGTGGGCCCCAACAACCTCCTCTCCGGTAACTCTTTATTCCAGTATTTTTTATATTTTCCAGAAAAAATCTCCGCTGATTTTTAGCGCATTCCGAGAACTTCTATTTCTGTACAAAAACAACACCACAGTAGTTCTGCTGAAAACAGCATCAGTCCGGGTTAGTTCTAACCAAATCATACGAAAAGCATGTAGAAATATTATAAACATGGCATGAATACATCAAAAATTATAGATACATTGGAGACGTATCAGCATCCCCAAGCTTAATTCCTACTCGTCCTCGAGTAGGTAAATGATAAAAACATAATTTTTGATGTGGAATGCTACCTAACATATTTATCCAAGTCATCTCTCTTTATTGTGGCAAGAATATTCAGATCCATAAGATTCAAGATAAAAGTTTAATATTGACATAAAACTAGTAATACTTCAAGCATGCTAACAAAGCAATCATGTCTTCTCAAAATAACATGGCCAAAGAAATTATCCCTACAAAATCATATAGTCTGGCTATGCTCTATCTTCATCACACAAAATATTTAAATCATGCACAACCCCGGTTTCAGCCAAGCAATTGTTTCATACTTTAGTATTCTCAAACTTTTTCAACTTTCACACAGTACATGAGCGTGAGCCATGGACATAGCACTATAGGTGGAATAGAATATGGTGGTTGTGGAGAAGACAAAAAGGAGAAGATAGTCTCACATCAACTAGGCGTATCATTGGGCTATGGAGATGCCCATCATCAGATATCAATGTGAGTGAGTAGGGATTGCCATGCAACGGATGCACTAGAGCTATAAGTGTATGAAAGCTCAAAAGAAGAAACTAAGTGGGTGTGCATCCAACTTGCTTGCTCAAGAAGACCTAGGGCAATTTGAGGAAGCCCAACATTGGAATATACAAGCCAAGTTCTATAATGAAAATTCCCACTAGTATATGAAAGTAACAACATAGGAGACTCTCTATTATGAAGATCATGGTGCTACTTTGAAGCGCAAGTGTGGTAAAAGGATAGAAGCATTGCCCCTTCTCTCTTTTTTTTCTCATTTTTTTATTTTATTTATTTTTTTTATTTGGGCCTTTCTCATTTTTTTTGGCCTCTTTTTTTTTGTTTTCTTTTTTTCGTCCGGAGTCTCATACCGACTCGTGGGGGAATCATAGTCTCCATCATCCTTTCCACACTGGGGCAATGCTCTAATAATGATGATCATCACACTTTTATTTACTTACAACTCAAGAATTACAACTCGATACTTAGAACAAAATATGACTCTATATGAATGCCTCCGGCGGTGTACCGGAATGTGCAATGAATCAAGAGTGACATGTATGAAAGAATTATGAAAGGTGGCTTTACCACAAATACGATGTCAACTACATGATCATGCAAAGCAATATGACAATGATCGAGCGTGTCATAATACACGGAACGGTGGAAAGTTGCATGGCCATATATCTCGGAATGGCTATGGAGATGCCATGATAGGTAGGTATGGTGGCTGTTTTGAGGAAGGTAATTGTGGGTGTATGGTACTGGCAAAAGTTGTGCGGCACAAGAGAGGCTAGCAATGGTGGAAGGGTTTGAGTGTGTATAATCCATGGACTCAACATTAGTCATAAAGAACTCACATACTTATTGCAAAAATCTACAAGTCATCAAAACAAAGTACTACACGCATGCTCCTAGGGGAAGGGTTGGTAGGAGTTAACCATCACGCGATCCCGACCTCCACACATAAGGAAGACAATCAATAAATAAATCATGCTCCGACTTCATCACATAATGGTTCACCATACATGCATGCTACGGGAATCACAAACTTTAACACAAGTATCTCTCAAATTCACAACTACTCACTAGCATGACTCTAATATCACCATCTTCATATCTCAAAACAATCATAAGGAATCAAACATCTCTTAGTATTCAATGCACTTTATATGAAAGTTTTTATTATACCTATCTTGGATGCTCATCACTTTAGGACTAAAATTCATAACCTAAGCAAATTACCATGTTGTTCTAAAAGACTCTCAAAATTATGTAAGTGAAGCTTGAGAGATCATCTATTTCTTCAAAATAAAACCACCCCCGTGCTCTAAAAGGGTATAAGTGAAGCACTAGAGCAAATGAGAAACTACTCCAAAAGATATATGTGAAGATCAGTGAGTAGTCGAATAATTATGTAACTATGTGAAGACTCTCTAACATTTAAGAATTGAAGATCTTGGTATTATATTCAAACAGAAAGCAAAACAAAAGAAAAGAAAATAAAATGACGCTCCAAGCAAAACACATATCATGTGGTGAATAAAAATATAGCTCCAAGTAAAGTTACCGATGAACGAAGACGAAAGAGGGGATGCCATCCGGGGCATCCCCAAGCTTAGGCTCATGGTTGTCCTTGAATATTACCTTGGGGTGCCTTGGTCATCCCCATGCTTAGGCTCTTTCCACTCCTTATTCCATAGTCCACCGAATCTTTACCCAAAACTTGAAAACTTCACAACACAAAACTCAACAGAAAACTCATAAGCTCCGTCAGTATAAGAAAATAAATCACCACTTAGGTAATGTTGTGAACTCATTATAAATTCATATTGGTGTAATATCTACTGTATTCCAACTTCTCTATGGTTCATACCCTCCAAGACTACTCATAGATTCATCAAAATAAGCAAACAACACATAGAAAACAGAATTTGTCAAAAATAGAACAGTCTATAGTAATCTGTAACTCTCGAATACTTCTGTAACTCAAAAAATTCTGAAATAAATTTTTGAACGTGAGGAATTTGTCTATTAATCATCTACAAAAAGAATCAACCTGAAATCACTCTCCGATAAAAAAATGGCAGCTAATCTCATGAGCGCGAAAGTTTCTGTTTTTTACAGCAAGATCGCATAGACTTCACCCAAGTCTTCCCAAAGGTCCTACTTGGCACAAACACTAATTAAAAGATAAAACCACATCTAAAACGAGGCTAGATAAAATATTTATTACTAAACAGGATAAAAAGTAAAGGACAAAAGTAAAATTGGGTTGCCTCCCAACAAGCGTTGTCGTTTAACGCCCCTAGCTAGGCATGATGATTTCAATGATGCTCACATAAAAGATAAGAATTGAAACATAAAGAGAGCATCATGAAGAATATGAGTAGCACATATAAGTCTAACCCACTTTCTATGCATAGGGATTTTGTGAGCAAACAACTTATGGGATCAACAATCAACTAGCATAGGAAGGCAAAACAAGCATAACTTTAAAACTTTAAGCACATAGAGAGGGAACTTGATATTATTGCAATTCCTACAAGCATATGTTCCTCCCTCATAATAATTTTCAGTAGCACCATGAATGAATTCAACAATATAACTATCACATAAAGCATTCTTTTCATGATCTATAAGCATAGAAATTTTATTACTTTCCACATAAGCGAAATTCTCATTCGGAATAGTGGGAGTATCATAAGAAACTCGAATACTATAAATTGTTTCCACATTAAAAGAGTGATGTTCAGAAAAAGGGTAATCATAATCATAACAAGTTTTATAAGTATAATCATCACTACTTTTTATAGCATAAGTGACATCACAATAATCATCATAAATAGGAGGCATGCTATCATCATAATAAATTTGCTCATCAAAACTTGGGAGGCTAAAAATATCGTCTTCTTTAAACATAGCATCCCCAAGCTTGGGACAAATATTAATTACAGCAAATATATTCTAAAACATGTCATTCTCATCAAACATAGCATCCCCAAGCATGGGCCTTTTCATATCATAAGCATAATCACTCTCATCATTAATAGTATGGATAGCACCAATAGTATAGCAATTATCATCATCACAATGAGTAATAGGAGCAACATCATTTGGGAGGGATACCTTTCTACCTTTGCCTCTCTGTCTTTTCTTTTTCTTCTTCACGTCATGTGTGGGTTTAACCCTCTTTTTTAAGCTCCTTATTAATGAGATTGGTTGAATAGAAAGCTCCTCCTCGTTACCTAATTTATCATAAGAAATAATAGGAGGTTATTGGGAAGTCTCTTCCCTTTCATTACTATTCTATGCATCTTCTATTTGTTTTCTTTTCTTTATGTAATTGGCAATATAAGGATTGTCAATTCAGTTCACCGCACAATACATATAAATTTCCTCTAGATCAAAATCAAGAACTTTATCAAGGGCAAATTCTGGAATATCCTTAGTTATACATTTCATTTCTTCATAACCCAGAAGCAAACTAAGTTCATTATGATGCGCAAGGGAAATCAAGACATCACAATTTTTGGACACGATTTGATCATGAAACAATTTGCAGTGGATATTTAATTGGCCACGTTCATTGCAAAGTTCACAAGTATGGCAAAGAAATTTTAAATTTTCAGCACAAACTTCTAGCCTCTCTTCCAACCATTTAGTTTCTAAATACTTATGCTCTTGCAAAATCTATCTTCCCTATATTGTGTGTACTTGCAAACTCTATGCATTCCACAAAAGTTGACATGCTTATAAGAGACATTTTCATCATGACTAGTCCAATCATCATTAGTACTATGGATATTCGAAGAGTTCATACTAACAACATTGCAATCATGCTCATCATTCAAAGATTTAGTGCCAAACATTCAAATGCATTCTTCTTATAACACTTTGGCACAATTATCGAAATCCATATTTTCATGAAAGATATTAAAAAGATGAATCATATGAGGCACCCTCAATTCCATTTTTTTGTATTTTTCTTTTATAGACTAAACTAGTGATAAAACAAGAAACAAAATGATTCGATTGCAAGATCTAAAGATATACCTTCAAGCACTAACCTCCCCCGGCAACGGTGCCAGAAAAGAGATTGATGTCTACTATGCAACCTTCTTCCTGTAGACGCTGTTGGGCCTCCAAGTGCAGAGGTTTGTAGGACAGTAACAAATTTCCCTCAAGTGGATGACCTAAGGTTTATCAATCCGTGGGAGGCGTAGGATGAAGATGGTCTCTCTCAAACAACCTCGCAACCAAATAACAAAGAGTCTCTTGTGTCCCCGACACACCCAATACAATGGTAAATTCTATAGGTGCACTAGTTCGGAGAAGAGATGGTGATACAAATGCAATATGGATGGTAGATATAGGTTTTTCTAATCTGAAATTATAAAAACAGCAAGGTAAATAATGATCAAAGTGAGCACCAACGGTATTGCAATGCTAGGAAACAAGGCCTAAGGTTCATACTTTCACTAGTGCAAGTTCTCTCAACAATAATAACATAACTTGATCATATAACTATCCCTCAACTTGCAACAAAGAGTCACTCCAAACTCACTAATAGCGGAGAAAAAACGAAGAGATTATTGTAGGGTACGAACCCACCTCAAAGTTATCCTTTCTGATAGATCTATTCAAGAGTCTGTAGTAAAATAACACGAAGCTATTCTTTCCGTTCGATCTATCATAGAGTTCGTACTAGAATAACACCTTAAGACACAAATCAACCAAAACCCTAATGTCACATAGATACTCCAATGTCACATCAAGTATCCGTGGGCATGATTATACGATATGCATCACACAATCTCAGATTCATCTATTCAACCAACACAAAGTACTTCAAAGAGTGCCCTAAAGTTTCTACCGAAGAGTCAAGACAAAAACGTGTGCCACCCCCTATGAATAAGTTCACAAGGTCACTGAACCCGCAAGTTGATCACCCAAACATACATCAAGTAGATCACATGAATATCCCATTGTCACCATACATAGGCACATGCAAGACATACATCAAGTGTTCTCAAATCCTTAAAGACTCAATCTAATAAGATAACTTCAAAGCGAAACTCAATCCATTACAAGAGAGTAGAGGGGGAGAAACATCATAAGATCCAATTATAATAGCAAAGCTCGCGATACATCAAGATCGTGCCAAATAAAGAACACGAGAGAGAGAGAGAGATCAAACACATAGCTACTGGTACATACCCTCAACCCCGAGGGTGAACTACTCCCGCCTCATCATGGAGTGCGCCGGGATGATGAAGATGGCCACCGGTGAGGGATCCCCCCTCCGGCAGGGTGCGGGAACAGGGTCCGGATTGGTTTTTGGTGGCTACACAGGCTTGTGGTGGCGGAACTCCCGATGTATTGTTTCGGGGGTTTCTGTATTTATAGGAGGGTTTGGCGTAGAGAACAAGTCAAGAGGACCCACAGGGTGTCCACGCGGCAGGGGGCGCCCCCCAGGGGGGTGGGCGCGCCCTCCACCCTCGTGGGCCCCAACAGCCTCCTCTCCGGTAACTCTTTATTCCAGTATTTTTTATATTTTCCAGAAAAAATCTCCATTGATTTTCAGCGCATTCCGAGAACTTTTATTTCTGCACAAAAACACCACCACGGTAGTTCTGCTGAAAACAGCGTCAGTCCGGGTTAGTTCTAACCAAATCATACCAAAAGCATGTAGAAATATTATAAACATGGCATGAATACATCAAAAATTATAGATACGTTGGAGACGTATCAACATCCCCAAGCTTAATTCCTACTCGTCCTCGAGTAGGTAAATGATAAAAACATAATTTTTTATGTGGAATGCTACCTAACATATTTATCCAAGTCATCTCTCTTTATTGTGGCAAGAATATTCAGATCCATAAGATTCAAGATAAAAGTTTAATATTGACATAAAAATAGTAATACTTCAAGCATGCTAACAAAGCAATCATGTCTTCTCAAAATAACATGGCCATAGAAAGTTATCCCTACAAAATCATATAGTCTGGCTATGCTCTATCTTCATCACACAAAATATTTAAATCTTGCACAACCCCGGTCTCAGCCAAGCAATTGTTTCATACTTTAGTATTCTCAAACTTTTTTAACTTTCATGTAGTACATGAGCGTGAGCCATGGACATAGCACTATAGGTGGAATAGAATATGGTGGTTGTGGAGAAGACAAAATGGAGAAGATAGTCTCACATCAACTAGGCGTATCAATGGGCTATGGAGATGCCCATCAATAGATATCAATGTGAGTGAGTAGGGATTGCCATGCAACGGATGCACTAGAGCTATAAGTGTATGAAAGCTCAAAAGAAGAAACTAAGTGGGTGTGCATCCAACTTGCTTGATCACGAAGACCTAGGACAATTTGAGGAAGCCCGTCATTGGAATATACAAGCCAAGTTCTATAATGAAAATTCCCACTAGTATATGAAAGTGACAACATAGGAGACTCTCTATTATGAAGATCATGGTGCTACTTTGAAGCACAAGTGTGGTAAAAGGATAGTAGCATTGCCCCTTCTCTCGTTTTCTCTCATATTTTTATTTTTTTATTTTTTTTATTTGGGCCTTTCTCATTTTTTGGCCTCTTTTTTTTCTTTTTTTTTTCGTCCGGAGTCTCATCCCGACTTGTGGGGGAATCATAGTCTCCATCATCCTTTCCCCACTGGGGCAATGCTCTAATAATGATGATCATCACACTTTTATTTACTTACAACTCAAGAATTACAACTCGATACTTAGAACAAAATATGACTCTATATGAATGCCTCTGGCGGTGTACCGGGATGTGCAATGAATCAAGAGTGACATGTATGAAAGAATTATGAAAGGTGGCGTTGCCACAAATACGATGTCAACTACATGATCATGCAAAGCAATATGACAATGATCGAGCGTGTCATAATACACGGAACGGTGGAAAGTTGCATGGCCATATATCTCGGAATGGCTATGGAGATGCCATGATAGGTAGGTATGGTGGCTATTTTGAGGAAGGTAATTGTGGGTGTATGGTACTGGCGAAAGTTGTGCGGCACAAGAGAGGCTAGCAATGGTGGAAGGGTGAGAGTGTGTATAATCCATGGACTCAACATTAGTCATAAAGAACTCACATTCTTATTGCAAAAATCTACAAGTCATCAAAACAAAGTACTACACGCATGCTCCTAGGGGAAGGGTTGGTAGGAGTTAACCATCACGCGATCCCGACCTCCACACATAAGGAAGACAATCAATAAATAAATCATGCTCCGACTTCATCACATAATGGTTCACCATACATGCATGCTACGGGAATCACAAACTTTAACACAAGTATCTCTCAAATTCACAACTACTCACTAGCATGACTCTAATATCACCATCTTCATATCTCAAAAAAATCATAAGGAATCAAACTTCTCTTAGTATTTAATGCACTTTATATGAAAGTTTTTATTATATCTATCTTGGATGCTCATCACTTTAGGACTAAAATTCATAACCTAAGAAAATTACCATGCTGTTCTAAAAGACTCTCAAAATAATGTAAGTGAAGCATGAGATATCATCTATTTCTTCAAAATAAAACCACCACCATGCTCTAAAAGGGTATAAGTGAAGCACTAGAGCAAATGACAAACTACTCCAAAAGATATAAGTGAAGATCAATGAGTAGTCGAATAATTATGTAACTATGTGAAGACTCTCTAACATTTAAGAATTGCAGATCTTGGTATTTTATTCAAACAGAAAGCAAAACAAAAGAAAATAAAATGACGCTCCAAGCAAAACACATATCATGTGGTGAATAAAAATATAGCTCCAAGTAAAGTTACCGATGAACGAAGACGAAAGAGGGGATGCTATCCGGGGCATCCCCAAGCTTAGGCTCTTGGTTGTCCTTGAATAGTACCTTGGGGTGACTTGGGCATCCCCAATCTTAGGCTCTTGCCACTCCTTATTCCATAGTCCATTGAATCTTTACCCAAAACTTGAAAACTTCACAATACAAAACTCAACAGAAAACTCGTAAGCTCCGTTAGTATAAGAAAATAAATCACCACTTAGGTATTGTTGTGAACTCATTATAAATTCATATTGGTGTAATATCTACTGTATTCCAACTTCTCTATGGTTCATACCCTCCGACACTACTCATAGATTCATCAAAATAAGCAAACAACACATAGAAAACAGAATCTGTCAAAAACAGAACAGTCTGTAGTAATCTGTAACTCTCGAATACTTCTGTAACTCCAAAAATTCTGAATAAATTGTTGAACGTGAGGAATTTGTCTATTAATCATCTGCAAAAAGAATCAACCTTAAATCACTATCCAGTAAAAAAATGGCAGCTAATCTCGTGAGCAGGAAAGTTTCTGTTTTTTACAGCAAGATCGCATAGACTTCACCCAAGTCTTCCCAAAGGTCCTACTTGGTACAAACACTAATTAAAACATAAAGCCACATCTAATTAGAGGCTAGATGAATTATTTATTACTAAACAGGAGAGAAAGTAAAGGACTAAAGTAAAATTGGGTTGCCTCCCAGCAAGCGCTATCGTTTAACGCCCCTAGCTAGGCATGATGATTTCAATGATGCTGATATAAAAGATAAGAATTGAAACATAAAGAGAGCATCATGAAGAATATGACTAGCACATTTAAGTCTAACCCACTTACTATGCATAGGGATTTTTTGAGCAAACAACTTATGGGATCAACAATCAACTAGCATAGGAAGACAAAACAAGCATAACTTTAAAACTTTAAGCACATAGAGAGGGAACTTGATATTATTGCAATTCCTACAAGCATATGTTCCTCCCTCATAATAATTTTCAGTAGCATCATGAATGAATTCAACAATATAACTATCACCTAAAGCATTCTTTTCATGATCTATAAGCATAAATTTTTTATTACTCTCCACATAAGCGAAATTCTCATTCGGAATAGTGGGAGTATCATAAGAAACTCAAATACTATAAATTGTTTCCACATTCAAAGAGTGATGTTCAGAAAAAGGGTAATCACAATCATAACAAGTTTTATAAGTATAATCATCACTACTTTTTATAGCATCAGTGTCATCACAATAATCATCATAAATAGGAGGCATGCTATCATCATAATAAATTTGCTCATCAAAACTTGGGAGGCTAAAAATATCGTCTTCATTAAACATAGCATCCCCAAGCTTGGGACAAACATTAATTACAGAAAATATATTCTCAAACATGTCATTCTCATCAAACATAGCATCCCCAAGCTTGGGCCTTTTCATATCATAAGCATAATCACTCTCATCATTAATAGTATGGATAGCACCAATAGTATAGCAATTATCATCATCACAATGAGTAATAGGAGCAACATCATTTGGGAGGGATACCTTTCTACCTTTGCTTCTCTGTCTTTTCTTTCTCTTCTTCACATCATGTGTGGGTTTAACCCTCTTTTTTAAGCTCCTTATTAATGAGATTGGTTGAATAGAAAGCTCCTCCTCGTTACCTGATTTATCATAAGAAATAATAGGAGGTTATTGAGAAGTCTCTTCCCTTTCATTACTATTCTATTCATCTTTTATTTGTTTTCTCTTCTTTATGTAATTGGAAATATAAGGATTTTCAATGCAGTTCACCGCACAATACATATAAATTTCCTCTAGATCAAAATCAAGAACTTTATCAAGGGCAAATTCTGTAATATCCTTAGTTATACATTTCATTTCTTCATAACCCAGAAGCAAACTAAGTTCATTATGATGTGCAAGGGAAATCAAGTCATCGCAATTTTTGGACACGATTTGATCATGAAACAATTTGCATTAGATATTTAAATGGCCACGTTCATTGCAAAGTTCACAAGTATGGCAAAGAAATTTTAAATTTTCAGCACAAACTTCTAGCCTCTCTTGCAACCATTTAGTTTCTAAATACTTATGCCTCTTGCAAAATCTATCTTCCCTATTTGGTGTGTACTTGCAAACTCTATGCACTCCACAAAAGTTGACATGCTTATAAGAGACATTTTCATCATGACTAGTGCAATCATCATTAGTACTATGGATATTCAAAGAGTTCGTACTAACAACATTGCAATCATGCTCATCATTCAAAGATTTAGTGCCAACCATTCTAATGCATTCTTCTTCTAACACTTTGGCACAATTATCAGAATCCTTATTTTCATGAAAGATATTAAAAAGATGAAGCATATGAGGCACCCTCAATTCCATTTTTTGTAGTTTTCTTTTATAGACTAAACTAGTGATAAAACAAGAAACAAAAAGATTTGATTGCAAGATCTAAAGATATACCTTCAAGCACTCACCTCCCCGGCAATAGTGCCAGAAAAGAGCTTGATGTCTACTACGCAACCTTCTTCTTGTAGACGTTGTTGGGCCTCCAAGTGCAGAGGTTTGTACAATAGTAAAAAAATTCCCTCAAGTGGATGACCTAAGGTTTATCAATCTATGGGAGGCATAGGATGAAGATGGTCTCTCTCAAACAACCCTGCAACCAAATAACAAAGAGTCTCTTGTGTCCCCAACACACCCAATACAATGGTAAATTCTATAGGTGCACTAGTTCGGCGAAGAGATGGTGATACAAGTGCAATATGGATGGTAGATATAGGTTTTTGTAATCTGAAATTATAAAAACAGCAAGGTAACTAATGATAAAAGTAAGCACAAACGGTATTGCAATGCTAGGAAACAAGGCCTAAGGTTCATACTTTCACTAGTGCAAGTTCTCTCAACAATAATAACATAACTGGATCATATAACTATCCCTCAACATCCAACAAAGAGTCACTCCAAAGTCACTAATAGCGAAGCACAAACAAAGAGATTATTGTAGGGTACGAAACCACCTCAAAGTTATCCTTTCTGATCGATCTATTCAAGAGTCAGTAGTAAAATAACACGAAGCTATTCTTTCCGTACGATCTATCATAGAGTTCGTACTAGAATAACACCTTAAGACACAAATCAAACAAAACCCTAATGTCACCTAGATACTCCAATGTGACCTCAAGTATCCATGGGCATGATTATACGATATGCATCACACAATCTCAGATTCATCTATTCAACCAACACAAAGTACTTCAAAGAGTGCCCCAAAGTTTCTACCAAAGAGTCAAGACGAAAACGTGTGCCAGCCCCTATGCATAAGTTCACAAGGTCACTGAACCCACAAGTTGATCACCAAAACATACATCAAGTAGATCACGTGAATATCCCATTGTCACCACAGATAAGCACATGCAAGACATACATCAAGTGTTCTCAAATCCTTAAAGACTCAATCTGATAAGATAACTTTAAAGGGAAACTCAATCCATTACAAGAGAGTAGAGGGGGAGAAATATCATAAGATCCAACTATAATAGCAAAGCTTGTGATACATCAAGATCGTGCCAAATCAAGAACACGAGAGAGAGAGAGAGAGAGAGAGAGAGAGAGATCAAACACATAGCTACTGGTACATACCCTCAGCCCCGAGGGTGAACTACTCCCGCCTCGTCATGGAGTGCACCGGGATGATGAAGATGGCCACCGGTGAGGGATCCCCCCTCCAGCAGGGTGCCGGAACAGGGTCCCGATTGGTTTTTGGTGGCTACAGAGGCTTGCGGCAACGGAACTCCTGATCTATTGTTTCGGGGGTTTCTATATTTATAGCAGGGTTTGGCGTCGAGAACAAGTCAGGAGGACCCACAGGGTGTCCACAAGGCAGGGGCGCGCCCTCCACCCTCGTGGGCCCCACGAGCCTTCTCTCCGCTTACTCTTTATTCCAGTATTTTTATTTTTTCCAGAAAAAATCTTTGTTGATTTTCAGCGCATTCCGAGAACTTTTATTTCTGCACAAAAACAACACCACGGTAGTTCTGCTGAAAACAGCGTCGGTCCAGGTTAGTTCTAACAAAATCATACCAAAAGCATGTAGAAATATTATAAACATGGCATGAATACATCAAAAATTATAGATACGTTGGAGACGTATCAGCCATCTAGCCGGACGTGACAAACACAACCACGCCCGGGCCGAGCACCGCAGACGAACTCCATCCGAGCTATGTCGCAACATGGCCCGACATAGAGGCGCCACACACCCGCTTTGCTTCACTGATGAAGTAATGGAACACGAATTCTCGGAAGGTTTTAAACCCATGAATATCCAATCATACGATGGAACAACAGACCCCGCAGTATGGATTGAAGATTTCCTCCTCCATATCCACATGGCCCGCGGTGATGACCTCCACGCCATCAAATACCTCCCACTAAAACTAAAGGGGCCAGCGCGGCACTAGCTGAACAACCTCCCTGAGAACTCCATCGGCAGCTGGGAAGACTTGGAAGACGCCTTCCGCAATAACTTCCAAGGTACATATGTTCGGCCTCCGGACGCCAATGACCTAAGTCACATCATCCAGCAGCCCGGGGAGTCTGCCAGGAAGCTCTGGACTAGGTTCTTCATAAAAAGAACCAAATTGTTGATTTTCCGGACGCCGAAAGCCCTCACGGCCTTTAAACATAGCATCCGAGATGAGTGGCTCGCCCGCCACCTCAATCAAGAAAAACCAAGATCCATGGTTGCCCTTACCACTCTGATGACCCGTTTTTGCGCGGGAGAAGACAGCTGGCTCGCTCGTAGAAGTAACAACACCGATGATCTGGGTACTTCCGAAGTTCGATACAGCAATGACAAGCCACGACACAATAAACACAAGCATCACAATAACAATGAAGGAACGCAAGACACGGCGGTCAACGCCGGATTTAGTGGTTCCAAACCCGGTCAACGAAAAAAAGCCATTCAAGGCAAATAGAGACGGACCATCCAATTTAGACAAGATACTGGATCAGCCCTGCCAGATTCATGGCACCCCCGTTAAACCAGCCAATCACACCAACAGGAGCTGTTGGGTTTTTAAACAAGTCGGCAAGCTTAATGCCAAACACAAGGTGAAGGGGCCGCCCAGTGACAGCGATGACGAAGAGACTAGACAACAGAAGACCGGGGTTCAGAAGCAACCCCCCTCCCCGAAGTAAAGACAATGAACATGGTATACGTGACGCACAACCCTATAGGGGACTGCAAGCGCGCGCTGCGGGACGCCGGCGCCATAGAGCCAGCCGCCCCAAAGTTAAGCCAATGGGCGGCCTGCCCGATCACTTTTGATCGCAAGGACCACCCAGCCAGTATCCTTCACAAAGGTCTGGCAGCTCTCATCCTCGATCCAATTATCGATGGGTCCCATCTCACGAAAGTCCTTATGGACAGCGGCAGTAGCCTTAATCTACTCTACCAAGACACCGTCCGCAAAATGGGCATTGATCCTTCAAGAATCAGGCCCACCACAACTACCTTCAAGGGAACAATATCCGGTGTAGAAGCTCACTGCACGGGCTCGATTACATTGGAAGTCGTTTTTGGCTCGCCGAACAACTTTCAAAGCGAAGGCTTGACCTTCGATATTGTCCCGCTCCGCAGTAGCTGCCATGCACTACTCGGGCGTACCACTTTTGCTCGCTTTAATGAGGTCCCACATTACACCTATCTCCAACTTAAGATGCCCGGTCCATGCGGCACCATCGCGATAAATGGAAATACGAAATGCTCCCTCCGTACAGAGGAGCATACCATGGCTACTGTGGCGGAAGTACAAAGCGGCCTTATCAAGCCGCACATTTCGTCGGCCATCAAGTCGCCGGTTTCCATTAGACAGGACCAATCAATCTCAGAGCTGGATTAGCAGTTCGGCCTCCGTCGTCCGCCCCATATAGCCGCGAAGTCTGTCCCGTGCACATAATTATACACTTAAAATACCACCGGCGGAGGCACAATGCGGACAGACCTATAACACTATCCGCACTCTCATGGTCTTTTTCTTTTTCTAACCATTTTTTATCTTTTAGCACAGGTGACTATATTTGCTGAGAAGTCCTTTAACCAAGGCAAGGCAGCGCAGACGTGCGACAGGAGGTCCAAATGTTTTTTTGTAGACCGCACTCTTTTCAAACCTGTAAAGTGCCCTTTTTCTCAGCTTTCCACCCCCGGCATGTCAAACAGCCTTGGTAGTAGCGTTATAATCTGTAAATATCGCGCTTGACATATCATTCAGATGCTAGTCAACATAACCCGTATTCAGTATTCGCTTTTCTCAAAGAACTGAATTTTGCTTATGTGGTTATTTCACGCACGCACCTCAGCATGTATTGCCAAGGGCTCGATATGGCAACATATGAGTTACCGAC
The DNA here is from genome assembly GCF_018294505.1 of Triticum aestivum. Lineage (NCBI taxonomy): Eukaryota > Viridiplantae > Streptophyta > Magnoliopsida > Poales > Poaceae > Triticum > Triticum aestivum. The sequence goes on from NC_057804.1 coordinate 144,493,047, forward strand.
AAGTCCGAACAGCTTTATAGCACACTTCGGCGTCACGAGTTTGGCCTTATATGCATCAGCTCTGAATCATGTCTTTGGTCAATAGTTGGGTTGCCCGACTCCTGTGCTTACTACCTTACGTTCCGCTCTATCGGCTAGGGTAGTAAAGGGAGAACTACTGCGATTGTGTCCTGGTTTGTCCGGATGAGCACCTCAGTAGAGAAAGCCAAAAACTGACTATCATGATGCGAAGAGAGCTGGTCAACCACTCGATGACTCACCGGAATCTTCGCGATTCCTTCCGTATTACACAAAGGACCGTTCTTCTGGTCACGTATGTAAACGCACCGTATTCGGATAACCGCGTACATACCAGGGGCTATATCATAGACCCACCATCAAACTCCTATGGCTAAGTGAAAGTGTTAAAGCACTATAGTCCGATTGCCTGGTTCTCCGCATTGACACCTCCTTAATGGACCAAGACGTTGGGTCAAGAGTGAGAAAGTGCTTTTCCGAACACCCCCGCATTATACGTGAGGGGGCCGAAGCCGACGAATGGTATACTTTCAGATTATACAAAAAACGGCCGCACAGGAGGCACCAAAAACTTTTTAGGCAAAAGTATAAAAAACATAGCCCTAATATATCATAATATTGTTTTTACAATTTTGATACATTTCACTCGAACATAATATCTTTCGAGCACTGACCCTCTATCAAGCGGGCACTCTCTAGGACATCATCAAAATAATGCTCTGGCGTGTGCTGGTCCTTGCCCTTGGGTGGACTTTCGCTACAATATCGGTGGCCTTCATCTTCGCCCAGTACATCTTGACACGGGGAAAGGCCATCCGTGCACTTTCTATGCACGTTGACCGCTTAACAACATCGATACGCGGCGCCGCATCAACAAGTCGCTGCACCAAACCGAAATAACTATTCGGAATTGGCTCAGTCGACCACAGCCAAACCACGACGTCCTTCATGGCAGATCCAGATATCTTGTGGAGCTCGGCCCACTGGGCCATCTGTTCGTTCAGCAACAGCGGACACTTTGGCATGCTGAATTGTGACCAGAAAAGCTTTTCCTTCACATATCCTTCTTGCGCTTGGAAAAACTGCGTCGCATTGGACACTCTTCGGCAAGTCCAAAAATGCGTCTGGAGAACTCCGCATTTGATTAAGCGGGGCATACTTCGGATCGCCGAATTTACATTGTAACAAGATGGGCTTACCACTCGCGATCTCCCAGCTTGTCGGATCTCCTCCCGAGTCGCTCTATACTCGGACCGTGCTTCCCTCGCCTCTTGTAAGGCCTTGTCAAGATTGGCCGCTCTGCTTTTGTTATCTTTCTCGAGAAATTCGCATCGGCTAGTCGCATCCTTTAGCTCAAGCGCCATATTAGATATTCTCTCCTCGCACTGGCGCCGAGCAGCCTGTTCGGCCTTTAATTCAGCAGCTGCCTTTTCGGCAGCCGCATTACTCATCCTGGCTTGCTCCTTGGCCCGGGCATCTGCGGCGGCACTATCTGCAGTTATGCATATCTCAGTATACAATTCTCAGCGTCATGCTCATATTATAGTACTTGCATATACTGACTGCCCCAAAGACATACCTTGCGCCTCGTCGACCCGCCTGTTAATAAGCGTGATGTCATCATCCGCCACATCAAGTTTCTGCTTCAGATCTGCAACCTCTGTAGCTTGGGCAGTCGCCAGGGATGTAACAGTCTATGTTCCAATTAGTCAGATTATTCCCTGGGCATATCTTTCTTGATCCTCTGATCGCCTCCCTTTGGACGCCAACCAGAGTCTCAGGGGCTACTATCTATACACAGGCGCATTTTGCGTTTATAGCACAATTGAAAATATTACATCACATACCTCAAAGCCTCTTAGCAGGCCCGTAAAGGCTTCATTCAATCCTCTTTTCACGGACAGAACCCTCTCAACCACCGTACCAATCAAGGTACGATGTTCCTCTGAGACGGGCGCGTGTCGCAATATGTCCATCAATGTATCTGTCGCCTCTGGATCCCTGGAAGTAACTATAGGGGTACGGACTCCCTTCAAAGGAATATGTTTACTCGACCTTAGAGTTGTCTCTGGCTGTAAATCAGATAGTCCGGGGCCTTTATTGTTGGTCCCCGTAGCGGCCGCACACCCTGGACCCTGGACGGCCGAAGTGTCACCTTCGGGCCTAGTCTTCATTGTCCCTCGCACCACTTGTTGATCGGGAGAGATCCTCCAGGACGACACCTCGGGGTCATCTGCCCTATTGGGTGGGAAGATCTGTGGAGGCGTCTCGCTCTCCATCTTCTCCGGAAGAAGATCTCCCGAGGAGGAGGACTGTTGAGGAAGGCTGCATGCCGGACTGCAAACATATATTTTAAATATTACCCTTGCAACCAGGAAAGAATGGGATATGTTTAAGACACCCTTGTTCACTTAAGATTCAGCTAAGGGCTTGTCCTTACGGAGGAACTGCGTGACAACGTCGCCTCCCGAACTAGAACCCCCTGACAGGGATATCTTCCCTCGCTTAGAAGCCTTTATCTTCAAGTCTTCGGAGGCGGTCCTCTTCTTCCCAAGGGGAGAAGGGATGTCAGTTTCTCCTTCCCTTTCATCTTCGGAAGAGGGAGTTCCAATCTCCCCGGACGAGGTGCCTGACGTACCTCTAGAATGGGGGCCACCCTGGGCCTTCTTGCTCTCCTCCTTGTCTTCCTTCACCGGCACTTGATATGGTGCCGGAACCAGCATCCTTGTTAACACTGGATAAGCTGAGTCTTCAGGAAGAGGGGCCGAACACCTAATTCTCTCCGCCTTCTTTATCCAGCCCTGGCCGAGTATGGTTTTCTCGGTATATTGTTATGAGAAATTTAACTAAGCTGTGTTCAGGAGTCGAGTGCTTACCGAGGTATTCGGATGGTTGCAGTCAAGACCGATGTCCTCTGTAGTATCCGGCCACTGTTTTCGTGTCCCGAAGACTGGGAAGCATGAAGCGATTAAGTTGAACCTTGGGTGTTGGAACTCGAGGTGGGAGAGGTTGAGGAAAGGGTTGGCGTAAAGGAGAAAAGACGGGTCTTAACCCCTTTATAAAGGCGATGAATATCAAACGCCCCCTCCTAGGCCTCAAAACCTGCCTATTCCTAAGGAATCATGCCAACAAAACGGTTGGGTTACCCACACCCGTATTGATGAGAATCCCGCAATAAGGGGACACAATCTCTGCTTTGACAAGATGTGCCAATGAAACCGCATCTCGCAATATGGAACGGCAGGCTAAAAAAGGGTTCGAAATAATGGTCAGGCGGCGACATGATGTCACGCTACAAAAATTGTCAGCGGATTGGACTCGTGAAATATTATACTCTCTGCGGTTGTGTGTGGAATGTGTTTTGCAGAGCCGGACACAATTCTTGTGTTCAAAGACTATTTTGGAGTATTCGGAGAAGGAACCCGCCTTGCAATGCCCAAGACAATTTGCGCGCCGGATACCTCATCATTGAAGCCTGGTTTAGGGGCTCCTGAGGGAGTCCTGGATTAAGGGGTCCTCGGACGGCCGGACTATGTAGCGTGGGCCGGACTGTTGGGCCATGAAGATACAAGACTAAAGACTCTCACCTGTGTCCGGATGGGACTCTCCTTGGCGTGGAAGGCAAGCTTGGCGCCCGGATATGAAGATCCCTTTCTCTGTAACCGACTTTGTACAACCCTAGTCCCCTCAGGTGTCTATATAAACCGGAGGACTTAGTCCGTAGAGGCAATTGTAATCATATAGGCTAGACTTCTAGGGTTTTAGCCATTACGATCTCGTGGTAGATCAACTCTTGTAATACTCATATTCATCAAGATCAATCAAGCAGGAAGTAGGGTATTACCTCCATAGAGAGGGCCCGAACCTGGGTAAACATTGTGTCCCCCGCCTCCTATTACCATTAACCTTAGACGCACAGTTCGGGACCCCTACCCGAGTTCCGCCGGTTTTGACACCGACACTAGGCGTCTGACGTGTGTGACTGCGCGATGCGACGGTGGCTAGTAGCCAGCCCTGTAGCTGCTGTGTGCCTTAGTGGCAGCGACTGGCGGCTGCTCCTCTTCGTAGTGATGCACGGTGATGACCTGCAGCTCTAGGCTAGGCCGCTGGGCTAAGTGCAATTAATTTTTTTGCTCCAACACTGGGTGCGCCATGGCCCAATCGGCCTTGTCGTGGCTCCGTCAGTGCCGGTGTCTGAAGCCTCGGTCATTAGTGTCACATCCCTAGTCTGGTATGACTTAGACTAGCTAGCCATTTGTGCATCATATTTAAATTTCATTTAAATTTGAAATGAGGATTGGTGGAACCCTCAGAATCATTTTTGGAAATGACCCAAATAAAAATTTCTCCAAAAGGGTCCAAGAAAATGCTCATGTTGCCCTCTGAAAATATTGGACAGAGATAAAAATGAAAACAATATTTTTAGGAGCTCATGGACATTTATTTTGGCCATTTGGATTAATTCGATAAATATTTGCATTGGAAATATATTTCTATATATATGAAATATGGTCCAAAAATTATGCCAATTATAAAAGAGCTCTGGAATAATACCATTAGCCCCTACAAAAATTGGCATAATAAAATTAAATGATTTAATATATTTATTAAATCAAACAAATGTCAGAAAATTAGAAAAGAAAACAGAAATAAAAGAAGGAGGGGCTTACCTGGGGCTTCCCCTGTGCAGCCCAGCCGCAGCAGGCCGGCCCAGCCAACAGGTGGCCCAGCCCACCTGGCCCCCCCTCCTCTGTCGTCTTCCTCCCCGACAGGGGAACGGCGTGTGCCCGACGCTCGCCGGCACGCGCGCGCGCCACCTCCCCCCTGCTGGCCACCTCCTGCTTCCCCGGACTCCCTCGATGCCCCGGACGAAGCCACGCAGCTGCCCCGCACCGCTCTCACTCTCCCTCGCCCTCCTCTTCTCCCCCTGCTCTCTCTCCCTCTCACCCGAGAACCACCGCCGCCGCCGACGGGCATCACCGTAGCCACCGCCTCTCCCTCGCCGCCCCGTCGTCCCCAGGAGCTCCGCCTCGTCGCCAGCTACCTCCTCGCCGAGCCACGCAAGCCGGAGTGCCCCGTGGAGCCGTCGCCGTCGCCAAATTCGACTCCGGCCGCCGTGGATCCTCGCCGGCGATTCGGGAGCTACCGGGCATCCCCGACCTCGCCCTCGCGCTCGCTGGTTCCGCGGTGAGCCCCCGCACCGAACCCCCTCCTCCCCGTGTCCGTTTGCGCCGTCTAGGCCTTAGCTCCGCCATGGCCGAAGCTCGCCTCCGCTCGAGCTTGTCGCCGGCGTTGCTCCGGCGACCTTTTGGCCACACCAGTGCACCTAGCACTCTCGCCGCACCTCGTAGTGCCCCACTAGCGCTTTAGTTCGCGCGTTTGCACGCTGCAGCCGCGTCCCCGAACACAGCCGAGCTCCGGCCGCCGCCGCAAGCTTGCTCCGGCGAGCTCCGGCGCCCCCGCAGCCCCCCCATCAGCTCCCCTGGTTGCGGACGAAGACGGGCTACGCCCCGGTGGTCTTTGCGCGATCAAACGCTGTCTGTAATGCAAGTCCGGCGAGTCGCCGCCGCGCTAATGGTCGCCGCCGGCCAGAACTCCGGCGGGCTGACGTGGCTTAGTTAATTAGTCACTAACCCCCACCTACTGACGCTGACAAGTGGGCCCCAGGGCTTAGTCAAAGCTAACCAGCCCAGGTTTGACTCGGGGTTAACCCCAGTGTCACTGACGTGTGGGTCCCACACGTCAGGTTTGACCCTGGACAGCCGCGTTGACCCGCTGACGTCGTGCTGACGTCATGCTGGCGCAGTATATAATTTCTGGATTTAATTAAATCAGGAAATTCCAGAAATTGTTTTAAACTTCAAAAATTCATATCAATTCAACCGTAGCTCAGATTAAAATAATTTATATATGAAAAATTATCAGAAAAATGCAATCTTTCCATCTGTACTAGTTTCATGCATGACAAACCAACTTATACATGCTGAATATGGGAAAACACATTATGGCATATATAAGAGACCTAATTTAGAAATGCATTTGAACCTTTGGTTCAAATGGACTTCAAACCAAATGTTTACTAGTTGCATTAGCTCAACAGCATCACATCTACATGCCATGTTCATGCATCATATTGTTGCATATGATTGTGTATTGATTGCCGGCACCGTTCCTTCTCGATAGGTCCTGCTCCGGAGACGTTCCAGAGTACCTGTCTGTGAAGCAGTGCCTCCCTTGTTGTTTTACCAGGCAAGCAAACCCCCCTTGTTCATTTCGATAAAACCCTACTCTCTCGCTCCTGCTCTCAGTTATTGCATTAGGACAACAACGATTCATCTGCTACTTTCTGCTGCGGTAGTTGAACCCATTCCTCTGCATGACCTGTCATTGCCACAGTAATTAGTTGAAACCCACTAGCATGTGTAGGAGTTGATTGAAGCCATTGTTGTGTTCCTACCATGCTATGCCTGCTATTGCTTAGAGTTGTGTCAGGTCTGATTCATTGGGAATGAATTGGAGTGTTACGATATGTTCTGATGCTGAGAGTGAAGTGTGTGAACACGATTTGGTAAAGGTAGCGGTGAGAGGCCATGTAGGAGTACATGGTGGGTTGTCTCGCTGGAACCGTCCTTAAGCCCTGAGTTCTGTGTATGTTGTCCAATGACTCGATACTACCACACATTGGGCTCCGGGCGCTCCAAGCCCTCTCGACTTATTAACCAACTTGGTCTCTGTCCAGGAGTCGCAACTAGTTTCTGGTGTTTGTAGGTAGTGCTATTTTTCTACCAAGTGGCACCCGGCAGGGTGGGCTTGGGACAGACTAGGCACACGTGGCCCGGTGTACCGAGTGGCACCCGGTTGGTGGGCTCGGGAACCCTGTACACATCGTTTGGGGCCGTAAGCGACACCCCGGCCGGATCTCCTTGCGGATGGAACCCGAATAGGCGATAAACCTGGACTAGAATCTTGTGTGGTTAGTCAGGTCGTGGCCGACACCCTTGCTAGGCTTCCGCTTGAAGGTTGCCGAGATACATGACGTGTACATGGCGGTAAGTGGCGAGAGCGTGTGTGAAGAAGTACACCCCTGCAGGGTTAACATGATCTATTCGAATAGCCGGGTCCGCGGTTATGGACTTCTTGGATGCTTACATGGTACATAGACAACTTGAAGTGGATACTCTAAAATGCTCAAGACAAGTGTGAGTGCTATGGATGGCCTTCTCGTAGGGAGACGGGGATGAATCCATAGTAGTGTATTGTGTGGTGATTAGTGGACTCGTGTACATTGTTTCACCTCAAAAGTTTCTGGTAGTCGTAGAATAGGATAGCCACAGAGTCAAAGCTGGCTTGCTGCAGCTAAACCCCACATTACCCTCTTGATACAAATGCATGTATGATAGGATCTGATGTAAGTCTTGCTGAGTACCTTTGTACTCATGTTGCTTTATTTATGTTTTGCAGCGGAGACTTCGATCTTACTAGGGTTCTCATGGACTTCGACTAGTAGCTAGTACCTCAGCTACGATCTTGATCGGATGTTGTAGATAGTCAGGCTCTTCAGCCTTTTTCATTTGTAGATGTCTGTACCCAGACATGTAATGCTTCCGCTTGTTGCTTGTATGCTCTGTATGATGGGTCTAGTGACCCCTGTTTGCAATAATTGCTATGACGGCTCTTCTGAGCTTTTATCTATATGAGTTGTTGAGTTATGCTATGATGCCATGTTGTACAGCACATACTTGCATGTTATGCGTACGTGTAATGTGTATTGCTATGTGTGGGATCTGACTATCTAGTTGTTTATTCTTAGTAGCCTCTCTTACCGGGAAATGCCTCCTAGTGCTTCCACTGAGCCCTGGTAGCTTGCTACTGCTCCGGAACACTTAGTCTGGCCGGCATGTGTCCTTCTTCGATCCTGTGTCTGTTCCTTCGGGGAAATGTCACGCGATGAATACCGGAGTCCTGCTAGCCCGCTACAGCCCGGTTCACCGGAGTCCTGTTAGCCCAGTGCTACAGCCTGGATTCACTCGCTGATGACCGACACGTTCGATGTTGGGTCATGAATGCCTGTCCCTGTAAGTTAGTGCCACTTTGGGTTTACGACTAGCCATGTCAGCCCGGGCTCTTTATCATATGGATGCTAGCGACACCATTATATACGTGTGCCAAAATGCGCAAACGGTCCCGGGCAAAGGTAAGGCGACACCCGTGGGGATACCGTGCGTGAGGCCGCAAAGCGATATGAGGTGTTACATGCTAGATCGATGTGGCATCGAGTCGGGGTCCTGACAGCTTTGGTATCAGAGCCTGACTGCCTGTAGGATTACCAAGCCGACCGGTCGAAGTTGAGTCTAGAAATTCTTTAGTTATGTAAGGGAATTGATTGTGGGAAGGAACGTAAGGCTCTTTTACTCCTTTACCTCATGACCTTCTGATCTGAGTCATCCTATCTTTCCGACGGGATTAAGGAACTAGGCTTCTCTTCCGTCTATCAGGATCACGTGTTACTACTCCGTAGTCCCATAGGACTGGTTGATCAGAGTCATACCCAGTTTTGAGTATTTCCGGTGTAGTCTGTTTAGTACTATCCCAGAACCTTGAGTGGTGATGTTGAGTTGTTGTACTACCCCATTTTTAGTATGATGTCTCATTCTGAGCATTTTACTGCCGTTATGCTGCCGGAATTTCCCTAGGAGTTCGAGTGATACTAATTCCTTGTCCTACATTCTACAGTCCATAGTTGATGCTGATTCCATCCTTGGTTCGTTTCTCAGGATGTCATCGGCTAAGCGAAGTTCCGTCGCTCGTAGCCAGAACCATGGAGATGGTAGGGATGAGGATCCTCCTGACCAGCCTTCGTTGCCAGAGTTCATGCTAGAGATGGAGAGGAACAAGCGTGAGTCTAACCACTTGTTGGCACGTATCGAGGAGAATACCGCACATCAGTTCAAGGGATCTGTGACCATTCATGACTTTATCCGCTTGCACCAACCTACCTTTCATCATTCCATCGAGCCACTCAATGCAGATGACTGGCTCCGTAGCATCACCCATAAGCTGCGTTCCGCGAACGTAGCTGAAGATGACAAGGTCACTTATGCCACATATCACCTAGAAGGTCCTGCTAGTCTTTGGTGGAAGAACTATGAGGCTATGCTTCCAGTTGGCCAGATTCCTACCTGGAAGGATTTCACTGAGGCTTTTCGCGAGCATCACATTCCCCAGGCCCTCATTGATCACAAGAGAGAAGAGTTCTGTAGTTTCACCCAGAGTAAGATGGCTGTTGATGCTTATAGCAGAGAATTCGAGAACCTTGCCCGCTATGCCACAGAAGAAGTGTCCACGGACGCCAAGAAGCAAGCTAGGTTCCGGAAGGGTCTCAACCCCAAGTTGCGTCGTGATCTCCACCTGCATCATTGTGATACATTCCAAGCCCTTGTGAACAAGGCCATCAATGCAGAGACAGCTCAACTCACTTACGAGGAGTCTCGTAAGCACACCCGTGATTTGGGATCTTCCTCCGGTTCTAGTTCCCAGAAGCGCCGGATTTGGGTTCCAAACTCTGCTCTTCCTTCCGGTTATACACCAAGGTCATCCTATGTGGTGCCTTCTCCAACTCCGTCGTATGTTCCACCCAGGTCTACTGGTAGACCGTTTGTCAGTGCGGGTCCCCGTCCAACCTCAGGGACTTGCTTCACATGCGGGAAGCCAGGACACTATGCACGTGATTGCTCTCAGACTAGTTATGCTCCACCCCAGCCCGAGAAGACTGTTGGCTGTATTAAGCCATCACGCAAGATGATCAGTGTCAAGTCAGCCCCCACTGAACGTGGACGTGTGCATCACGTCTCAGCTAAAGACGCTCATGATGATCCAGATGTCGTTCTTAGCACACTCCTTGTCAATTATCACCCAGCATCAGTTCTATTCGATACTGGAGCATCTCACTCCTTCATTTCTGAAGGTTATGCTCGTTTGCACGACATGTCATTTTGTGATATGCCAACTCCGCTTGAAATCCAAACCCCAGGGTCTAGATGGCAGACCACCAGAATCAGCCATGGTAACGAAATTCTTGT